>NC_086318.1:274579490-274786990 GCF_036172605.1 Pelobates fuscus | reverse complement strand
ATATTTTTTTAAATCTACTTTGAAAAAAAAAAAAAGCATGAAATCATAACAGGAAGATTGTTGACATTAATGTGTTATTTTTTTCCTTTTTAGATATTTGGTGTATAATGGTGATTTGACAGAGTTTGATGTGGATAATATGGTCCTAATCCAGAAAGTCCATGCTTTCCTGATGAATGACTGCTTGCTCATTGCCACTGTGTTACCAACTCGTAGGGGCATGTACAAGTACAATGCTCTGCATAACTTAGATGACCTTGCTGTAGTAAATGTAAAGGAAAACCCTCCTATGAAAGACATGTTTAAGATTCTTATGTTCCCGGAGAGTCGCATCTTCCAAGCAGAGAATGCAAAGATTAAAAAAGAGTGGCTGGAAGTGTTGGAAGAAACAAAAAAGAACAAAGTATTAAATGAGAAACAGAAAAAAGAAGAGGAAGCCCCACGTTCTCCTGTTTTGTCTAGGTCCTCAAACCCATTCAAAGTTGAGGAAATGCCTGATGAAGAGGAGGTGGATTTCAGCCTGGAGTGGATTCAGGAGCTTCCTGAAGATTTGGATGTTTGTATAGCTCAGAAGAATTTTGAAGGAGCAGTTGACTTACTGAATAAATTTAATAGATATTTGGAAGATAAACCTTTAACTCACCATGTAAAGGAGTTGAGGGCCAAAGTCGATGGAAGAGTCCGCCAGCTAACAGATGTGCTTGTCTTTGAACTTTCCCCAGACAGATCTTTAAGAGGAGGTCCAAAGGCAACACGAAGAGCTGTTTCTCAGCTTATAAGATTGGGTCAGTCCACCAAAGCATGTGAACTGTTTCTGAAGAACAGAGCAACTGCTGTACACACCGCAATACGTCAGCTAAGAATTGAGGGGGCAACGCTGCTTTATATACACAAATTATGTGGTGTTTTTTTTAACTGTTTACTAGATACAGCAAAGGAGTTTGAGATGGATTTTGCTGGCAATAGTGGCTGCTACTCTGCCTTTATTGTTTGGTCTCGCTCTGCACTGAAAATGTTTGTGGATGCCTTTAGTAAGCAGGTATTTGATAGTAAAGAAAGCCTCTCTACTGCTGCCGAGTGTGTAAAAGTTGCAAAGGAACATAGCAACCAGCTTAGTGAAATAGGCTTAGACCTTACCTTCATACTTCATGCCTTACTGGTAAAAGACATAAAAGCTGCTTTACACAGCTACAAAGATATTATTATAGAAGCTACAAAACATCGTAATTCTGAAGAAATGTGGAGAAAAATGAACCTAATGACACCCGAGGCTCTTGGGAAGTTGAAGGAAGAAATGAGAAGCTGTGGCGTGGTTAACTTTGACTTTTATACTGGGGATGATTGTTGGGTTAATCTTAGTTACACAATTGTGGCCTTTACAAAACAAACCATGACCTTTTTGGAAGAAGCACTCAAACTTTACTTTCCAGAATTGCACATGGTCTTGCTTGAAAGTCTGATGGAAATAATACTGGTTGCTGTTCAGCATGTAGACTATAGTCTAAGATGTGAGCAAGAGACTGAAAAGAAGGTATTCATTAGGCAGAATGCATCATTTTTATATGATACTGTACTCTATGTTGTGGAAAAACGATTTGAAGAGGGTGTTGGCAAGCCAGCCAAACAATTGCAGGATCTGAGGAGTGCATCTAGATTGGTTCGTGTTAACCCTGAGAGTATGACATCTGTTGTCTAATTTCAAATGTTTGTTCTTGTATATTCCCAGTTATGAATGTCTCTATTTTGATATCGGATTGTTAAGTTAGGGTACATTTGGAAAGAATTTTTGTAACTGTTTAGCTATATTATGCATATGGGGGTCCATCAAATGTAACTCTCCTCCCGCAGCATTATTAGCCAGCCTAGAAGAGACTACTGGCCTGGCTAATGTTAATAGATAATTCTCTGCACAGCCCACTTGCTGCACCAGTAATCCCCACCCCCCCTTCGCCCTCCATTAAACGTGAATGCAGGGACAATTTGGTCTCTGCATGGGAGCGCAGATTAGTTTTTAGATTAGGGGCAGAGCCAAGCTGAGCAAGATGTGCAGAGTCCCAGCTCCTGATCAAAATCGACTATTTATTTGGGGGGAAAAACCCAAGAAACTCTGCATGGCCCTCTGCAGGTCAGCTCTAAAAGTGCAGGGGACACCTGCTTGAACAACCTTATACTAGACACGAGCAGATTGACAACCGGGTATCACAATCCAGCCACTGAGGCTCGAGGTGGTAGGGGGCGGCCGCTCTTCCCACTCGCAACCTCAAGTGCAAACTCCAAAGCACTTTTTCATACAACCCCCTCCCTTGGACCACTGAGGGATATTCCGGTTAACGCTAGTCGTCTGGAGCAACCTGCCCAGCCCTACACATAAAACAACTTACCAGAGACGCTCTCAAGATGGTGGCCCCATGCCGGTACCACCACCGATTCCTTGCACCGCCTGAAACAAATATTCCTGTGCTTCTGGGAGAGACTGCAGAAGTGAGCTCAGATGGAACACAAAGAACTCCCAGTAATGGGTGAGCTAGACCACAAATAGCAGGGAGCGAAGGGGCCCACCCTCGGGCACAGCAGCAACACACTCTCCTACTGTCAACCTTCAGGGCCCACCCGGGCTGAAGGCCACACGGGCTCAGACCCAGAGCTATCACCCACACAAGCGGAGGGGCCACCCTCTATGTAAGGTGCATGTAGGCACAGTGGTTGGAGTTCCTGAGACACGGGATTATAGGCTTGTCCCTGTCTATACAGCTGGAGCCAGTCTGAGGTGCCAGTGGGGGTGTCCCTCCAGTCCTCAGACTGGCTCCAGCTGTATACCACCGGAGGGAATCGGATGACAGGGACATTCACAAGTTCAACAAAGAATCACATTTTTGCCTCATTATTCCATTTTGAACATGTATCATCCACCTGGTGTTTGTTTGCTATATACAACAGCTTTGAAAGATAACTCAGAAAGAGATGGAAAGCCAGTGAGCCACTCATGGACAGTTGTTAAGCTGTTAATGCAACTCATCAGCAATCCAGAAACCAAGCTTGCACTAGTAACAGTACTGCAAATTTTAGATTTCAGTGGAAAATCTTATGGCTTAACTGGTGTGTGCAAATGAATTCATGAATGCTGCCCCTTTGCCGTGTATATTTATCTGTGTTTCATATTTGTAGAAGACCAGTGCATTATTTTTTTTCCTCTTTTTCATAGTATAGCTTAAACGAACACTGTAGACAATGATGTAACTGCTTCATCTTATTGAAGTGGTTATAGTGTTTGAAATGGAGCTGTTCTTCCATTTAGTATTAAATCAGTTTTTTTAAAGATTTAATGCTAAGCAAGAGTTCCCAGCAGCCCATCACTTCTGAGCTTTTTGGGCTAATGAGGAAGCATTAGCCTGAGCAGTAATTTGTGGCTGTGATTTGCAGTGTCAGCTGACCGTTTTAAGCTACTCATTTACTGGGTATCTATCGCTCGTGAACTGTAAGAAAGTCAGTGTGTATATTATTTGTATATTGCTTCCAAATGTCACCATCCTGTATTTCTTTAAACTAGTGTTTCAGATGTTATCTGATATTATCTAAACTTTAATTCTCGTATGTTTTTTTTTTTTTTTATATAACATATAACACTTCTGCTTTTGGTCTTTTACAAAATTAAGAATATTTCTGAAATATTTTTCTTCAACCACTCTGTCATGTAAGCTGTTATTGTGATATGTACTTGATCAAATAAAGCTGGTGATATCTTTAGAAGAATCTCTCAAGACTGTTTTTTTTGAGACAGGCCCTGAGTGAGATGCTCAATAATAGATAGTTAATAATAAAGCATACCACACTAGTTCCAAACAGGTATGGATTGGCAGTATGAGAACTAACTGAAGAGATAGCAATCACTCCCTTTATGTGTTTAAGCCCTCATGGAAGTATAAACAGCACTGGTTGCGACAGAGCCTAGTGTGATCTTCCAGAAGCAAAAACTAAAACATAAGGAATAGTGAGAGAGATGCTAAATGGTGAGAACAAAGCTGGTAAGTAAATAGGGATATAACCAATTAAATCCACATCTCTAGGGTTACCAGAGGTCTGTGGTAAGGGTATCCCTAGTCACTAGACCTTCAGTCTCATGGAACACCTTCATAGATATTCTATGCTTAAATTCAGTTTGGGGAAAAAAATAACTACGCCTCAGCGCAGGCAACAACTTGGATACATACTCATGTACAGATAACTACGCCTCTGCACAGGCAACAACTTGCCTATTTACTCATGTACTGATAACTATGCCTCTGCGCAGGCAACAATTTGCATACCTACTCGTGTACTGATAACTACGCCTCTACACAGGCACTTACCCGCTTAAACACAAATACGTTTGAATTGGAATTTATGTTGTGATACCAATAAACATATTCAAAACAAAAAGGTAAATGGACCCCCTGACAAGAATTTTGGTGAGGTAATTGCGCCATCTACTGACCAAAATCTAGATGACAGTCTGTAGGGAAGACACACCTACAGTTCGCTATTGGTTACTATTAACTAGTGACATGTAAGGAACAGAGGGGCGTAAAAATGAAGGACAGAGTGGCGTGGCCACGGACCGCATGGAAGCAGTCGCATAAACAGAAGGCTCCGCCGTTTTGTGGGCCCAACAGCGAGGTTAACAGCCACAATCTCACAGAAAATATCCTGACTTGCGGCAGTACACAGAGAATACTATGTCGACCAAACCTGGCAAGAAACTAAAGCAAAAAACGATGGACTCACTTTTAAATGCGCAGCAAACGTGCAAGTCCAAGATGGCACCGGAGAACCGCGATCACCTGCACATGAACCTGAAGCTGAAGACAGCCAGAGCAGCTCCTACAGTGCCACCATACTCCCAGCCACTGATGCCTCAGTGAGTAATATGTTGCAAACCTTAAAAACTGACCTACGCTCTGACTTACTAAAAATAGCGTCGGACATACGAGCTGACATTCAGACCTTAGGGGACAGAACAGTTTATCTTGAGGAAAAGACGGAAGGCCTACTGGAAGCACATAATGACCTGGCTGATGCTCATGCAGCTTTAGAAGATAAGGTCGGATTTCTAGAGGGAATGATCGCAGATAACGAAGCCCTGCGAATAGCACAAAAGCTATTCAAAGCTTTAATCTCAGCTCTAGAAGACGCAGACCTTCGCTTAGACAGAATACACTGATTGCCTAAACCCAAACACCTACCTGCATCTACCCCTAGGGATGTTATCACAAAATGTCATTACCAGACGCGACAACACTCTCCCAAGAGAATACGCAGACATCAAGCTTTACATTGACCTGTCAGCTGCCACCATGTACAAGAGGCGATCGTTTGCCCCCATCACTACAGCCCTACGAAATGCTAACATCGCGTATAAATGGGAATTCCCTGCCAAACTGCTGAATAATAGAAACTGAGTGAACCAAGCAATTTTTACACCAGAAGATGGACTAAATACTCTGGAAGATTGGAATATACCGATCCCTATAACTGACAAGCACAGATCCGGTACATCACCGCCACGTAAAATAGCGAGAGACGGACAAACGGGTTCCGTGGAATTTTACAGACCCGCAGAAATTCCCACATTTAAGGCTCTGCACTACCAGCGCCAGGACACGTAACTTCATCAACCACAATGTTTTAATGTCTTACTATGTTAAATGTATATTCTGCTGCAATGTTTTAATGCAGGTAGACACCACCATGTGAGCACAGGCGGTAGGGGAGTTCTATTATATTTATAACTTTCCACCTTGTACGACCAATATTGTATACTACACTATTTAGAAATCACCACTACCCCCCACACGGCTTACCAACTAAGCCAACATATACCCGTTTGCAACCTACTGCACACAGCCCCAAGGGCTAACTGGCAACTGTATATAGTTCATTCCACCCTACCCCTTTCACCGACCCATTTGGGCCTACATCCCACTGTCAAGGTAACAGGTGCTCAACGCACATTTTCTTTTTTTTTTTTTCCTCTATCTGAATCAGCGCCCTACCACCACCTGACACTTAAGATCAACATAGACCTACTAACACCACATCTAATGAATCTCTTCCGACATAGCATGGAAAAGGGAGCGTTGCCAGCAGAGATGCTTTTAGCCCATATTTCCACCTTGCCCAAACCTGGTAAACCCCCTACTGTATGTAAACATTTCAGGCCCATATCCCTCTTAAATAGCGACGCCAAATTATATGCAAAAATAATTAGTAACCGACTTACACCCATTTTAAACAGCTTTGTACACAACGACTAATCCGGATTCATAAGAGGGTGTCAAGGCTCCAATAATACCCAAAAAATCCTTGGCATATTGGCCACAATGGAACACAGCTCGGTTGGAGGCCTCCTCCTTGCGCTAGACGCGGAGAAGGCCTTCGACCGTCTAAACTGGACATATATGCGGGAGGTGCTCCTGAAATATGGACTACCCCCCGAGATTAGAGGTATCATGGCATTATACGCAGCACCAGTGGCCAAGGTTTCACATGGCGGCTTCCTCTCCAACATGTTCCCCATAACAAATGGGACTCGTCAGGGCTGCCCCGTCTCCTTTACTTTACATCCTGTCCCTGGAACCTCTAGCCCAAAAAATACGCTCTCATCCCAACATAGAGGGCATAAAAGTCCTATCACACGAATACAAATTGGCACTATTCGCCAACGATATCCTAGTGACGCTAGGAAACCCTCAGACGTCGGTGCCACACCTAATGGAAATCCTAACAGAATTTGGCGATATCACACCACCGCCTAAACAGACAAAACCCAAGCTCTACCTGTTAGACTCTCCACGACCACTAAAGCCTCCCTAAAAGAAAAATTCCAGTTTGATTGGAGAACATCCTCCTTGACATAGTTGGGGGTAAAAATAGCTCCCTCAATAGCCGAGATAACGAAACTCAACCACTACACTCTCCCACAACAATGTACTAAAGAAGTTCATAAATGGACACAGACTAACATATCATGGCTAGGGAACAGCAATGCATATAAAATGGTGATTTTGCCAAAAATACTTTGTTTTCCGAATGCTTCCCATCCAGATCCCGCAAACACTCATCAAATCCCTCCAAACTATATGCAATAGATATATCTGGGGAAATAAGAGACCGCGCATACCACATACTGTCTTACAGAAACACTCATCACAAGGTGGCGTAGGACTACCTAACATAGGCCTCTACCACAAAGCCTCTGCCTTAACAGCGGGAATACAACTCCACACCCCAGTAGGGAACATCCAATGGGTTGACATGGAAAAAGCCCAATTCCGAGAAAACAATGCAATAGACTACATGTGAACCCCAAGAAAACTTAGACTACCCAGAGCAGACCTGCTCCCTACCACGAAATTTACCCTCCAAGTGTGGATAACCTTCTTAGAGTCCCTAGGAACCAAACATAAGTTCCACCCTAAGGCGCCATTGACAGCCCTAAGGACAATTTCGCCAGACATTCACATACAAAAATGGTTGCACGCAGGAATCACACATATATTGCAGCCCCAAGGAATGATGACATTCCCCGACATACAAAAGAAATGGGACCTACCCAACGACACCATATTCACTTACCTTCAACTCAAGGGACTTATCACCGCCCATGTACTCCAACGACACTACATCCCAAACCGAACATCTCTCCCAGCAGAAGCGATAAAAGAGAGATGGAGAGTTGGAAAAAACACCAACGAAGTCGAAAGTCATCTCCCTCTGTTATAAAGCATGGGAGGACACCCTTCCCCCCACTACACCTAACTGCAAAGCATTATGGGAGGCAGATTGCTCTATCCAACTCACAGAGGTGGAATGGGTACATGCACTCAATGACCTATCTAAATTGTCACGATGCTATACACACATTGAAGCACACAGGAAGCTGCTGTACAGGTGGTACCTGACCCAGAGTAGGCTTCACAAAATATACCCAAACTCATCTTCGCTATGTCGGAGGTGCAAGGCTGCGGAAGGTACACTCATACATATATGGTGGAAATGCCCTAACATACAACCTCTCTGGACAGAGGTACATCACACACTTCATGCCCTCCGCGTGCCCAACTTACCGAAAACCCCTGAAATATTCATGCTTATGCGATTTTCTACACTATTTGACAAATCACATAGACAACTGAGCGCACTCACCATCCTAGCAGCCTGCAATCTAATAGCCCTGAATTGGAAATCCACATTGTGCCCAACTAGAACCCAATTAAGAGATGCAACAATTTTACATTTTCGAACGCATGGCCATAACTGATGACAAAAAACCGCAGGCATTCCAATCAACCTGGGCCCCATGGGTCAAATTGAACGCAACCACACATTAATAGCTCACAGAAGCAACAAGCGTAACCCTTTCTTGACAATACTGAGAAATTATTGAATGCTTAAAATCAATCAATAAAAATTATATTGAAAAAATTAAAATGACGGACAAAGGAAAGAGGGTGGCTGATACACATTCTGAGACACCATGGGACTACCCACTCTCAAACACTCAGACTCACACTCTCTAAACACTCTCACTCTGTGAATGGACTCATATCTAACAGCTAAGACCTGACATCTGAATCAAAAGCTGGACACACCTAATTCTTTGTATTTTTTCCAACTAACAAATTCCTGGAACATATCTACACACCTGATAAGAATTTCTACAACATAACTGGTAATTATACTGGTTTTATTTAATTTAATCTAAATAAAATCTAATTAATTGATTTTACTAAAAGGCAGAATATACTTGGATAAAAGCTGGTGATTCCAACAATTAAGGAGTCATGATTCGTTAATAATATATAGAATTCGGAATTCCATTCGTGCATGTGGGCCAATGAACTCTATATTATTAAAAATAGCTTATGTAATTTAGAAATAGTGAATCTTAATTAGGAAAGTTAAAATTCTGTAAACATAAAATCTGGTTAGAATTATTCTTATTGGATGGACATAGAAATGGTCAAAAGGTCTTTAGAAATATTGTATTTGTAAAAATTGCAATATAATAGGATATCTTGCCTATGAGGATTGTAGCTAGCAGTGAAAGAGTTAATTCAGGGTGATTTGACTGTCAGCCAAAGTTTTTATTGCTTTATGCTGTGCTGCTGTGAAAAGCTGTGAGATGATGTACCGTATATACTAGAGTATAAGCCGACCCGAATATAAGCCGAGGCCCCTAATTTTACCCCAAAAAACTGGGAAAACTTATTGACTCGAGTATAAGACTAGGGTGGAAAATGCAGCAGCTACTGGTAAATTTCTAAATAAAATTAGATCCTAAAAAAATTATATTAATTTAATATTTATTTACAGTGTGTGTATATAATGAATGCAGTGTGTGTGTGTGTGTATGCAGTGTGTATATAATGAATGGAGTGCAGTGCGTGTATATGAGTGCAGTGTGTGTATGAATGCAGTGTGTGTATAATGAATGCAGTTCAGTGTGTGTATGAGTGCAGTGTGTATATAATGAATGCAGTGTGTATGTATGAGTGCAGTGTGTATGTATGAATGCAGTGTGTGTATGAGTGCAGTGTGTATGCAGTGTGTATATAATGAATGCAGTGCAGTGTGTGTATGTATGAATGCAGTGTGTGTGCAGTGTGTGTATATAATGAATGCAGTGCAGTGTGTGTATGAGTGTGTATGAATGCAGTGTGTGTGAGTGCAGAGCATTGGTGGGGGTGGGCATTTTATTAATTATTATTGTAATATATATATATTTTTTAATATTATTATTTTTTTATTATTTTTTTATTATTATTTTTATTTATTTATTTTTTCGTCCCCCCTCCCTGCTTGTTAGCTGGCCAGGGAGGGGGGCTCTCACTCCCTGGTGGTCCAGTGGATGGGCTGTAGGAGGGGGGCTGTCAGGAAGCTGTAACTTACCTTCACCGCAGCTCCTGTCAGCTCCCTTCTCTCTCCTCCGTCCGTGCAGCTACCAGGTCAGCTTCCTCTGCAACTCTCGCGGCCTGGGAGCTGCACGGACGGAGGAGAGAGAAGGGAGCTGACAGGAGCTGCTGTGAAGGTAAGTTACAGCTTCCTGACAGCCCCCGGTCCTTGTCTGTATTATGGCAATGAAAATTGCCATAATACAGACAACTGACTCGAGTATAAGACGAGTGAGTGTTTTTCAGCACAAAAAATGTGCTGAAAAACTCGTCTTATACTCGAGTATATACGGTATTCTGTGTTATGTTGATTTCAAAGGAGTGTCTTGTTGTAAATCTTCTTAAACTGCAGACAACTGTTGCATATATAACTGTTGCTTTTAGCTGTCTATATTGTGTAAAACCACCGCCATATTGTATACTTATGTTATACCTAAATATTCACGGATTATTGTCACGCATGTTACATATATTATTTTTATTGTCACAATAAATTATATAGAATGGTGTTATCTTTTAGAGGGTTTCAAGGACCCCATTTTGATCATTACTGACCACTAGTGATGTCGCGAACACGAAATTTTCGGTTTGCGAACGGGAACTTCCGCAAACGTTTGCGAACCGCCATTGACTTCAATGGGCAGGCGAATTTTAAAACCCACAGGGACTCTTTCTGGCCACAAAAGTGATGGAAAAGTTGTTTCAAGGGGACTAACACCTGGACTGTGGCATGCCGGAGGGGGATCCATGGCAAAACTCCCATGGAAAATTACACAGTTGATGCAGAGTCTGGTTTTAATCCATAAAGGGCAGAAATCACATAACATTCCTAATTCACAATGGATATGGATTGACACCTGACATTAGTGATGTACCGAACTGTTCGCCGGCGAATAGTTCCCGGTGAACATAGCGTGTTCGCGTTCGCCGCGGCGGACGAACACATGCGCGGTTCGATCCGCCCCTATTTGTCATCATTCCAGCAAATTAGCAGCAGACCCTCCCTTCCAGACCCTCCCACCTCCTGTACAGCATCCATTTTAGATTCATTCTGAAGCTGCATTCTTAGATAGAGGAGGGAAAGTGTAGCTGCTGCTCATTTGATAGGGAAATTGATAGCTAGGTTAGGGTATTCAGTGTCCACTACAGTCCTGAAGGACTCATCTGATCTCTGCTGTAAGAACAGCACCCCAAAAAGCCCTTATTAGGGCTAGAACATCAGTCTGCTTTTTTTTTTTTTTGGTGTAATGTAATTGCAGTTGCGTGCCTTCCAGCTTCTGTGTCAGGCTCACAGCGGGTGTGTCAGGCCTTCAGCGTGTACTCTGCCAACCTCTGCCAGTCCACTTTGCCACTCATATCTGGTGTGACTATAGCGTGCCTTTAAAAAGAAAAAACGTTTTTCACTGTAAGCTAATAGCAGTCAGTGTCCTTCAAGCTGGTGTGTCAGGCCTTCAGCGTGTACTCTGCCAACCTCTGCCAGTCCACTTTGCCACTCATATCAGGTGTGACAATAGCATGCTTTTAAAAAGAAAAAAGTTTTTCCACTGTAATAGATTGAATAGCAGTTAGTTGTCTGCCAGCTTGTGTGTCAGGCTCACAGTGGATACTGTGCCCACTTGCCCAGTGCCACCACTAATATTTGGTGTCACAATAGCTTAAGCTTGACATTTAAAAATAAAAAAATGTTTTTCACTGTAATAGATTGAATAGCAGTTAGTTGTCTGCAAGCGTCTGGGTGTCAGGCCTTCAGCGTGTACTCTGCCAACCTCTGCAAGTGCACTTTGCCACTTGTGGTGTATCACCAAATTAATATAAATATTACACAAGGTTTGTCTACATTAAAAGGTATTTATTTAGAAGACAATAACACAATACTATAAATGTATCACAAACACACAGCCCAGACCCACGGAGCAACAACCCTTTTAAATCTATCTATCTATATAGTAATCCCCTTCCCCACACGTTTGATCTCACCCACGGTTAGGCCTTCACATCTAGTAAATGGCTCACTGCTGCAAGTCCAACATCACATCCACCAAGGAAGAAAAGGAAGCAATAGAGTATAACATGGTTCACCAAGATAGCACATGGCGTCTGCACATCTGCTCAGTAACACAGCCAAGAAGGAACAGAAAGGAATGAGGATAGAGGGGGGAGTGGCTATCTCTTTCCTGACTTGTAAATTACCATATCAATTACCATATCAAAGTAAAACTTATCCCCCTGTAAGAAAGATCTACATGAACTTGATCACATGATCCCTGGTCACCATGCTAGTTTGATGACAGAATGTCACCACATTCCCTCACTTTTTCTTCTCTTATGTTGAGCACATTTACAAATAATAATATATCCCTCTTATCTATGTAAACTATGAGATCTGAAGTAGGAAAAAGGAGCACAGGAATTAGTGTGAGTGAGATGAGTAAGGTAAAAGAAAACAGTCAAATAGGGGTTGCATCACCCCACATTCCCCCACTTTTTCTTCATCTATGTTGCTCCGTTATCTAGTTATCCCTCTAGTACAAGAGAACCTAGTGGGAGCAAAAACCTGATATACAGGAGAAATTCAACCCACCGTCCCTCCGGAATAGTTCCCTCAGCGACATAAGTTCTCCTGTACTTTCCTATGGCTGTCAATTCACATTTTATACAAATTTGTCACACAAAAAAAAACAACAGAAATTTAGGTGAATGTGTGTGTTTGTGTGTGTGTTAAATATGTATGTATGTGCAATGTACTAGTGGCAGAGTTTGTAGAGTGTGTAGGACTGGATGTGATATTTGCGGAATTCCATATTCTTAATCCAGTTCCGACTCCTCCCAGAAGGGCTGCAAATATGTCCAGTTTTTCCTGACTCCCCGCTTTGCCTAAGCCACTGCCACCGTTGTTCCGGACACCTTGGAAGAATAGAAGGATTATTAAAATGTAGACTAATCTTTTTAAACTGACTCCCTTATTTGGAGTATCTTCTGCCCGCATTGCCTGTCTCCCATCCCTACTGTGATACAGCTTATACTTATCCATCCTGTAACAAGGATCCACCACAATCTTCTGTTGACACACATCATCCTAATGCAGCTTTGCCTTGCTCTGTGGGAACACTAGATCTCATCATTAGAAATGTAAAGCTATATGGGAGACTGGAAAACTCAGAGAAAGAATCAAAACAAAAGAAAAACAAACATACATACAGATGTGGAGAGATACAAAAATTATGAGTTATTGATTGCTGGGACCCCCCAATTGATCAATCTTTTCCTCCTCTCTCATCTGTTCCCTCAGTGCTTTCACATCTGCCTCCAATCTTTCAGTCTGTCTCTTTAGGTCCCAGTAGTCTCTATTCCCTTTTTTATTCCTCTAATTATCCCAGTCCCGTCTATTGGTCTGATGCTCATCCCATCTATGGTTCCTTCTCCAATTATTCTCCCAATAACTGTTCCTGTTGTTTCTCCGTTTTTCTCCCCAATTGTGATTATCTGTCCTTTTTAGCCTCTCCCAGGTATGTTTATTATTCCAATTATTATTGATTACCTTAGGCCCCTCCCATCTATTTCTCCAATTCTCTCCCATTACATTACTTCCTTTAGCACTGTCCCCATTCCTATGGTCCCTCTGTGGATCTCTCCATCTTTTGTCAAAGTCCTGTTTTGCTCTCCAGTTCTCATTATCCCTCTTGTTCTGGGGTACATCCCACCTCTGGCTTCTCCATTTACCATCTATATCTCTACCAGAGTCAACCTTGAATGTTCTTATGGCTGAAACAGAGAAGACCTGTTCTGAGGAAGGATGCTTGATCCACCAATTGTCAGCTCTAGTTAGTACCATTTCTTTTCTTTTTTTTAAATTCTTTATTTTTGCACACAATAGGTAAGGCAAAAATTATACAAACTTGAAGGCTTGCGCAGAAGCCAATATACAATAGCACAGTTTTGCAAACGTAATAAAGAAAAACAGCCTATGTTACAAGCTCCCTTGGAAATTCTATACAATTTGCCCCCCATCGAGGGTTTTATATTTTTTATACGGCATCAGTATTTAAATTCCCCATTTTTGCCCGTGTTTGTCAAAACTAGAACAGAACGACTGTGAGGCCTGCACAGAGGCCTTAGTGTAAAAGTGTTCTAATGAGACAATTTTACGCGACATCTGTCCACCAGACACGCCTATCCCCAAACTCCGCTCTCCCTGCCCCCCCTCGGGGATTTGGTGTTATTGTATACTATAGGGTTATAGCGTTCCGTTGTCAAATCGACAAGGAGAACAAGAACATAAGGTCTCGTGTCGGGTGAGTTGTAGCCATCGGTGGTGGTACAAGAAGCAATCTTATAGCAGATGGAAGAGCACCCCGGGCTTCCCCGTACAGGTCATCACAGTCAACTGTTTCTGATTGAAGGTAGTCGACAAATCTCAGGCATTTATATTTTGTCCTATCGAGGACCAATCAGGAAAAGGTGATCAGAGAACACCAGGTCTCCACCTTCCCTTATCAAACTAATCACACCTGAGGGGATGTTGGTTAGGCAAGCAAAACGGGGAATTAAAGAGAATATGGCCTGCGATAAATAGAAAGACCTACCCCCGTAACCCGGAGACCGAGATTCAAGGGTGGTCGGAGAAGAAGAAGAGAGGAAGGTACAGGGAGAGAGAAGTAAAGAAGAGGTGAGGCGTCGAATCCGGGACGCGGCAAAGAGCGGGACGACCAGCCAGGGTGATCGCGGGACAGGAAAAACCATAAGGGCCCTCCATGCCCCCACCTCCTGATGTATATGGTCTGTCTACGTGGATCCAGCTATACTATTATCCCAGGGCTCCCATATTTTTATGAATTTCTCTGTTGTACCCTTCACGCGTGCTGTCAGATCGTCCATCAATCGTCAGTCTCGGATCCTAGATATCACGCCCGAGATCTCCGGACCTTCAGGGGAGAGCCAAGCTGTGGCTATAGTACGTCTAGCCCCAAGGGTTATCTTGTGGACCAGGGTCTGCTCCCTCTTGGTCCATCCGTCAAGGGATCTGTTCAATAAGTACACCCACGGGTCTAATAGTAGGGGCTTGTGAAAGGTCTGTGCCAATAGGTCTTCGACCGCCTTCCAGAAGCTACGTAGTTTTGGGCATTCCCACCACATGTGGAGGTATGTGCCCCTGGCACCGCATCCCCTCCAGCAATCGTCCGTATCCAGTTTATGCATCTTGTAGAGTTTGACAGGAGTGGTATACCAGCGGAACATGGTCTTCCATGTTTGTTCTTGGAGGGTGACGCAGACGAAGGAGTTTTTGTTAGCTTCCCATATGTCCCGCCATTCCACTCCTTCCAAAACTTCCCCCAGATTTGTCTCCCACTGGTCGGCATAGGCCAGTCGGCCCCATTCTTTGCTCTCCGTGCTAAGGTGGGCGTACAAGAGTGTTATCATACCCTTGGGGACGGTTCCCGCTCGACATAGCTTCTCGTAGAAGGTCATCCCTGTTTGAGCAGCTCCCTTTATGTGGGGTTTCCTAGCGAAATCCCGAATCTGAAGATATCGAAAAAAGTCTGTTGGTGTTAAGTGGGAATCTCGTCGAAGGTCGTCAAATTGGACTATAAGCCCGTCACGATAAAGGTGGTGGATCCGCTGCAACCCTCTTCTCTCCAGATTCCAAAATCCTCCGGGAGCCATACCCGGTGGGAATTCCTTGTTCCGGAGTATCGGGGTTAAGGGGAGGGGGATGATGCCAGTCCGTATTTGCGATAGTTCGCGTCCCAGATACTGAGCGAGTTTTGAATGGACGGGCAGGGTGCCTGTATCGGAGGCCTGTGCTCCCTTGGGACCCACATAGTGGCATGGGGGACGTCCCACCCCATCATCTTGGATTCTATTTCAACCCATCGCCTCTCTTCTGGAGGTGAGTGCCACATCGCCACCTGTGCCAACTGGGCAGCTAGGTAGTAGAAATAGAGGTTCGGTAGGCCTAATCCCCCTCTGTCCTTACGTCTGTAGAGGACCTGCCTAGATATCCTATGTCTCCTATTCTGCCATATAAATGCACCGATAGATCTTTGTAGCGGTGTCAGTTGGGTTTTTGTGACTCGGATAGGCAAAGCTTGGAATAGGAACAGGATGCGTGGGAGGATGTTCATTTTAACAGAGTTAATCCGTCCGATCCAGGAAATAGGTTTGTCCGTCCACTTCTCTAAGTCTTTGGTCAAAGTTCGAAGCATGGGGTCGTAATTAGCAGAGTATAAGCGTAGAGGGTCAGCCGTAAGTTGTATGCCCAAGTACTTCAAGGCCTCTCTTTCTACTTTCAGGCCGTAGGTCTCTCGGATGTGGCGTATGTCGGCATCTGGCATGTGAATCGGCATAGCACTGGTCTTGTCCATGTTGGCTTTATATCCCGATGTCGCGCCATACTCGCTGATAACATCTTGCAGAGCAGCCATGGATTCCAAGGGGTTGGTAATGGTAAGGAGGACGTCGTCAGCGTACGCCGAAACAGTGAATTCACCGTCTCCCACCCGTACTCCCCGTATGTTCGGATGTTGCCTTATAGCTTGGAGCAGAGGTTCCAGCGCCAGCACAAATAGGAGGGGGGAGAGAGGGCAACCCTGTCTGGTTCCGTTAAACAGCTGGAATGGCGTCGTAGGGGCTCCTGTAATCTGCACTTGTGCCCGTACGTTATGGTACATGGCCTTCGTGGTTGTTACGAATTCGTCCGGGAACCCTAGATGTTTCAGCACCGAGAACAAGAATTGCCACCGCACTCTATCAAAAGCCTTTTTTGCGTCAACAGCGACCACCAGCGTTGGCATATTTGAGGTCACTTGCTTCCAGATCAAGTTGGCGTTCCTCCGAGTGTTCTCAAACAGCTGTCTATCCGGAATGAAGCCCACTTGGTCGGCGTGGACCAGAGAGGCCAGCAGCGGATTCAGTCTGTCTGCTTGTATTTTCGCTAAGATCTTAAGGTCTTGGTTGATCAGTGAGATAGGCCTGTAGTTTTCGGGAGCGAGTGGGTCTTTACCTGGTTTGGGTATCAAAACGATTGTAGCGAGGGCCATGGTCGAGTCCGGCTGGCCCCCCTGCCTGAGATCGGCAAAGAGCCTGGTCAGTGGAGGCGCCAGTTCATCCTTAAATATTTTGTAATAGGAGCCATCAAAGCCATCAGGTCCCGGTGCCTTATTACCTTTCAAGTTGGAGATGGCTCTATGTACTTCCTCCTCGGATATATCAGCAGCAAGAATGCTCACTGCCTCCTTCTTGAGTTTAGTCAGCCCGAGTTTATTGAGGTAGTCGAGTATGGTCTGTTCCTCATTTTCATCACATGTCTGCGTATCTGGAGTATGGTTGTATAATTGCTTATAGAAGTTTTCAAACACCCGAGCAATTTCATCAGACCTCGTTTTGGTCGTGCCATCCGGGTGTCTTATGGCTGTTATATGTGATCGTTCCTGTCTGGGAAGCAGAGTCTTGGCAAGGAGCGAATCCATTTTATTGGATTTTTCGTAAAAAGTCCGCCTCGACCATACCATGGAGCGCGCCGCATCATCTAATAACAAAGTCCGAATATCCCTCCTAACCACCTCCAATCGTTCATAGGTCTCCGTATCAGGAGCCGTTTGGTGTTTCAGTTCAAGGGTCCTCAGCTGTTCCAGCAAAGTTTCCAATCTAGAATGTTTCAATTTCTTTCGTCTGGTAGCCAGCTTTATGAGAGATCCCCTGATGACAGCCTTATGGGCCGCCCAGATCGTGCTCGCTTGAACGTCCGGGGTGTCGTTTGTGTCGAAATATTCCAGTATTTCTAGTCGGATCTGTTCCCTCAAGGCGGGATCTTGCAATAAGGAGGTGTTCAACCTCCAGTTCCATGGAGAGGCCACGCAGAGGTTGCCCAAGGTAATGGTCACATCGGCGTGGTCCGACCATGAGATGTAACCGATTCTCGAGGCGACTATCTTGGGCATTCCCACGGCGTTGGCTAAGAAGAGATCAATCCTTGAGTACGTTCCATGCGGCGCCGAGTAGTACGTATAATCTTTGTCCCCCGGGTGGTGGGCGCGCCAGACATCCATCAGGCCCGTGTCCGTCAAAAACCGGTTGAGCAATCGGTCTGGGCCCCCTCTGCCTTGGGACCTCGGGGTTCCGTCTCGCGTGCTCCTGTCGACGGCCGGGTTCGGAGTGGCATTGAAATCCCCGCCAACATATATCATACCGTAGGGCAATGCCGCAATTTTCTCCTGAATATTCTTCCAGTAGGCCGGATCCGGCTGGTTTGGGGCATACACATTAACGAGATGGATCGTATGTGAGTGCAAGATGCCCGAGACTATAATATACCGACCCTCCGGGTCTGCCTCTTGGGCAGTTTTCCTGAAGGGGCAGCTGTTTCTGACGAGTATGGTCACGCCGTTACGTTTGCGAAGCGACCTGGCTTCATAGGAACCTTTGAAGACATGGTCCTTCAGGCCAAACTTGGCCTGTTTAGGGAGATGTGTTTCCTGTATAAGTGCTATATCTGTGCGTAGTCTCTTAAGTTCCTTGAACAACATGCGACGCTTCCTAGGAGCGTTGAGACCCTTGACGTTCAATGTAGTGATATTAAGTGTCTGGAATCTGGGACATTTGAGTCCCTGCCCCGCGCCCCGCGCCCCCCAGATCCGCACCTCTTAGAGAGAGAACAAAGAGAGAGAGAAAGGAAAGAAGAAAAGGAAGAGAAGAGAAGAGCCAAGGCATCCAAATCCATTCGGATGAAGAGAAGCACTGGTCTCACCAGTAGCCAGTGTATTGCGGGTAGCGTGTTCCCCCATCTCCCACCACAATCATAGAAACATAGAAACATAGAATGTGACGGCAGATAAGAACCATTCGGCCCATCTAGTCTGCCCAGTTTTCTAAATACTTTCATTAGTCCCTGGCCTTATCTTATAGTTAGGATAGCCTTATGCCTATCCCACGCATGCTTAAACTCCTTTACTGTGTTAACCTCTACCACTTCAGCTGGAAGGCTATTCCATGCATCCACTACCCTCTCAGTAAAGTAATACTTCCTGGTATTATTTTTAAACCTTTGTCCCTCTAATTTAAGACTATGTCCTCTTGTTGCGGTAGTTTTTCTTCTTTTAAATATAGTCTCCTCCTTTACTGTGTTGATTCCCTTTATGTATTTAAATGTTTCTATCATATCCCCCCTGTCTCGTCTTTCCTCCATGCTATACATGTTAAGATCCTTTAACCTTTCCTGGTAAGTTTTATCCTGCAATCCATGAACCAGTTTAGTAGCCCTTCTTTGAACTCTCTCTAAGGTATCAATATCCTTCTGAAGATAGGGTCTCCAGTACTGTGTACAGTACTCCAAGTGAGGTCTCACCAGTGTTCTGTACAATGGCATGAGCACTTCCCTCTTTCTACTGCTAATACCTCTCCCTATACAACCAAGCATTCTGCTAGCATTTCCTGCTGCTCTATTACATTGTCTGCCTACCTTTAAGTCATCAGAAATAATCACCCCTAAATCCCTTTCCCCAGATGTTGAGGTTAGGACTCTATCAAATATTCTGTACTCTGCCCTTGGGTTTTTACGTCCAAGATGCATTATCTTGCACTTATCCACATTAAATGTCAGTTGCCACAACTCTGACCATTTTTCTAGTCTACCTAAATCATTTTCCATTTGGCTTATCCCTCCTGGAACATCAACCCTGTTACATATCTTAGTATCATCCGCAAAAAGACACACCTTACCATCAAGACCTTCTGCAATATCACTAATAAAAATATTAAAGAGAATGGGTCCAAGTACAGATCCCTGAGGTACCCCACTGGTGACAAGCCCAAGCTTCGAATATACTCCATTGACTACAACCCTCTGTTGCCTGTCACTCAGCCACTGCCTTACCCATTCAACCATATTGGAATCCAAACTCAAAGATTGTAGTTTGTTGATAAGCCTTCTATGTGCAACAGTGTCAAAAGCCTTACTGAAATCGAGGTAAGCAATGTCTACTGCACCACCCTGATCTATAATTTTAGTTACCCAATCAAAAAAATCAATAAGATTAGTTTGGCATGATCTCCCTGAAGTAAACCCATGTTGTCTCTGATCTTGAAATCCATGTGTTTTTAGATGTTCAACAATCCTATCCTTTAACATGGTTTCCATCACTTTCCCCACTACTGAAGTTAGGCTTACTGGCCTATAGTTGCCCGACTCCTCCCTATTACCTTTCTTGTGAATGGGCACAACATTCGCTAACTTCCAATCTTCTGGGACTACTCCTGTTATCAATGATTGGTTAAATAAATCTGTTAATGGTTTTGCTAGTACACCACTAAGCTCTTTTAATAGCTTTGGGTGTATTCCATCAGGTCCCATTGACTTATTTGTCTTTACTTTTGACAGTTGAAATAGAACCTCTTCCTCTGTAAACTCACGTGTAATAAATGACTCATTTATCCTTTTTCTTAACTGAGGTCCCTTTCCTTCATTTTCATCTGTAAATACCGAACAAAAATATTCATTGAGGCAGTCAGCTAGACCTTTATCCTCATCTACATACCTTCCTTCTTTTGTTTTTAATCTAACTAATCCTTGTTTTAATTTTCTTCTCTCATTTATGTATCTAAAAAAGGTTTTGTCCCCCTTTTTTACTGACTGTGCTATTTTCTCTTCTGTGTGTGATTTGGAAGCTCTTATAACTTGCTTAGCCTCTTTCTGCCTAATCTTATAGGTCATTCTGTCTTCCTCACTCTGGTTTTTTTTTATAATTATTAAATGCTAACTTTTTGCTTTTACTGACAAGCCTAATGCAATTTTCTGTTGCCTTCAGTAGTGCAACTTTTAAATAATCCCATTTCTTTTGGACTCCATTTAAATTGCTCCAGTCTGATAATGACTTCTTTACACATATTCTAATTTTGGAAAAGTCTGTTTTTCTAAAGTCTAAAACTTTTGTTTTTGTGTGGTGTGACTCAGTCACTGTTCTTATATTAAACCACACTGACTGATGATCACTGGATCCTAAACTTTCACCTACAGTAATATCTGATACCAAATCTCCATTTGTTAACACTAAATCTAGTATGGCCTCTTTACGAGTTGGCTCCTCAACGACTTGTTTTAGAGACAATCCCAGTAGGGAGTTTAGAATATGTGTGCTCCTGGCACAAGTAGCTATTTTTGTTTTCCAATTTATATCAGGAAGATTAAAGTCACCCATGATGATAACTTTCCCCTTCATTGTCATTTTTTACTTATTTAATATTTTATTCTTTTTCTTATTATATAAAACATATACAACATCATATGCATTACTATTTCCTCATGTTGCATTGCGTGATACAATTTTCAAGTGTATACATATCTGACATACAATACATTAACTATACATTAACAAGAATTAACAAAAAGTCCAGACTGAGGGCTCTCTTGAGTCAGAATAGATTTTAATTTAGTAATTTTACACTCCTATTATAGCATCAAGCTATCTTTATATCGAATGTAAGCAGGGTTTATCTATAGACTAGTTTTCCTGAATAATACCCAGCCAGTTTTTCAAAGTACTTGGTTCTTTAACTAGCCCTATCTCCATTTTCAACTGATAGATTAATTGTGATTTTACTTCCTCCCATATTGGGGTTTCTCTGGTTTTCCATTTCCTAGCAATTGATATTTTAGCTGCTAACAATATATGGATTATCAAGACAACATATTGATCAAAATTCTGAGACATATATAGTTGTAAGAAAAATAACTGTGGTTTCTTGTCAACATTAATTCCTGTCCATGATTCAATATTCATAGTTACCATAGACCAGAATCTTTTTATTAAACCACATTCCCACCATATGTGTAGCATTCCTGCCTTGTGTTCCCCGCAGCGCCAGCATTTATCCGATGCATCCGGGTACATTTTAGCAAGTTTATCTGGCGTTAAATACCTATTCATGATTTTGTATTGGAGTTCCACTAGGTTCAGACAATGTACATTTTTTATGGTCAAATTCAATGCTTTCGTCCAGTCATCGTATCTTATGTTATTGTCTATTTCCTTTTCCCATTTTGATATTACTAGGCCAATAATTTCTTCCGGGTCTCTTTCGATTAAATTAAAACACTTTGAAACTAACTTTTTAATAATATTATGGTCTTTTAATAATTGTTCCAGTATTAAATGTTTCGCTGAATATTTTTTTAATAAGTGCTCTTTAAGATACCCCTTTATTCTTATATAGGTAAATATCTCTTTAGAATGCAGCTTATATTCGTCTGTTAAAGTGTTAAAATCTTTTATCTTACCATTGTCTATTATATTGTTAATTTTGTTAACCCCTGCATTAATCCAGCTCTGGATGTTCAGGTCCATAATATTTTTTTGTAGCTGTCCAATATCAATGCTAGTAAGCAGTTTATCTTGTAAGTCTAGATCTTTTCTTAATTTATACCATATGGGGATTATATTGTTTAGGATCAAGCCCTTATCATAATTGTCCTGTCTAAGGTTTTTCCTATGATCTGTCTTCCAGAAAAGAGAATATATATCCTCCTTTATTTCATCGTTAAGTAGACTCTGTTCCATTTTAAACCAGATTTGTTCTTTTGCTAAATCGGATTGGGTTTTTATTGCTTGTGCTATATTACAAACTCTCCAAGTATGATTTAATTGTGGAATTCCCAGTCCACCCGATTTTATCTTAAACCTTGAATGGTTTCGACTTAATCTAGGACGTTTTTGACCCCAAATAAATTTATTAATAATTGATTGTGCTAAAGATAGCCATCTTTCTGAACAGTATAGGGGTAGCATGCGGAAAAGATACACCCACTTTGGGTATATATAGAATTTTATAATATTTATTCTCCCCCACCATGATACTTCAATTCCCTTCCAATTATTCAGGGTTTTTGCTGTATCTTTCATTAGCCTTAAAAAATTTTGTTCCATCATATTATTCGGTTCATTAGTAATTTCTATGCCCAAAACTTCCATGGTATTTTTTTCACAATTAAATCCGAATTTGTCAAATAACTTTTGCTTAATATTTAACGTGAGATTGAATGAAAGTGCTGTAGACTTACTTAAGTTTAATTTATATCCTGAATAAAGTGAATATTCCTCTATAGAATCCATGACTTTTTCCATGGATTTCACGGGGTCTCTCAGAGTAAGTACCACATCATCTGCATACATTGTGAGCTTTAATGATTCCTTCTCTAGTTCTATTCCTTTTATAGAGTCATCAGCTCTGATTTTGTGTGCTAATGGTTCGAGACTAATCAGGTATAAGAGTGGGTACAGGGGACAACCCTGTCTTGTTCCATTTGTTAACTGGAACCATTCGGAAGAAAATCCGCTTCCCACTACCCTAGCTGTTGGAGTTGTATATAAAGCCATAATAGCCCTGGTGATATTACCTTGAATTCCAAAGCCAGATAGGGCTTTCTCCAGAAACTCCCACCTTACCCTGTCAAAGGCCTTTTCGGCATCTAATGACAGGGCAAGGAGGGGGATCTTGTGTCTGGTTGCCAGATCTACCACATCTATCAATCTCCTAATATTAGAAGTTGGGGCTCTACTGGGTATAAACCCCACCTGGTCCTGATGAATAATACTTGTTATTACATTAGATAACCGATCTGCTAGAACAGAAGAGTAGATTTTAATATCACTGTTAAGTAATGAAATAGGTCTATAATTTATTACTAGTTCCAAATTTTTCCCAGGCTTTGGAAGTGGAACTATGTGGGCCTTTAACAGTTCGCTGGGGATATTTCCGTATGACATAAAGTCATTAAATAGTTTGGTAAGTGGTTCTATTATATTACCCCTAAAGGTTCTATAAAAGCAATTACTGAACCCATCAGGTCCTGGTGCTTTTTTTGATTTTAATTTTTTAATTGCAGATTCTACTTCATTTTGTAAGATAGGTTCATTTAATACTTTCAGTTGAGCCTCTGTTATACATGGGAGTTTGAGTTCTGTAAAGAATTTGGAAATATCATCAGTACTATTTCCCCCGGGTAGATTATATAGTTCTGCGTAATACTTTTGAAATGCATTACCGATCTTCTCTGGCGACAAAACTACTTCTTCTCCGTTTATTTTTAATTTAGAAATTATTTTTTTAGTTTTTTCCTTTTTTAATCTATTTGTTAGTAGTTTATCCGCTTTATTCCCTTTATAGTACCAGTTTCTTCTTAGACGTTCTAACGCAAGGTTAGATTTGTTTATCAAAATATTATTAATACTTTGTTTTATTTTTTTTAATTCTTTACTTATTTCAAGCGATATTTTTTTTTTATTCTGTTTTTCCAATCTATCATGATCTATATAAAGTTGTGCCAAGTTTTGTAAGTTTCTTTTTTTTCCTCTGTGCCCACTTTTATAAAACTTCCCCTGATTGTACATTTAAACGCACACCAGAGCGTAGATGAGGAGATCTCAGAATTATTATTTTCTCTGAAATAATCTTCTATAGCTTTTTGTATTGTGTCCACATTTTGTTTTTTTTTAACAAGTATTCATTCAATCTCCAGTTAGATCTAGTTTTAACAAATTCTTCTTTTATTTCTAGAATTAGAGCATTATGATCTGACCAAGGGATATTAGTGATCAGAATTTTCTTTACCCTTCTAACAATGTTTATTTCTGTCAATATGTAATCTATTCTTGAATATACCTGATGCGGGAAGGAAAAACAAGTATAATCCCTTTCCATAGGATGCCATATGCGCCAAATATCCATAAGGCCTGCCTTTTTAATTGCCTCATTAAATTTTTGGGAGGATTGTTCTAACTGTCTCTTGTTCTCATTTTTTTTAAATTTATTTCTGTCCATATCAGGATCTAGTATACAGTTGAAATCACCCATATATATTATTTTCCCTTGTTTAATTTTTTCGACTTTATTCACCAGTTTATTTAAGAACCTTATGGGAGCTTTATTGGGCGCATATAGATTTACAATTGTGTATATCTGATTGTTTATCTCTCCAATTATTATGAGAGTTCTTCCTTCGTCATCTGGAACTTGGTGTATTAACTTAAAATCTATCTTCGCAGAAATTATAATTGCTACCCCTCTTTTCTTGTTCTTGGGCATAGAGGACCTAAAAATATGTGGAAATTCTTTTGAGCCAAACCTATCTTTGTCATTTTTTAGCCAGTGTGACTCTTGTATTCCACATATGTGTATTGACTCCTTCCTAATAAAATCGGTGAGGATAACTCTTTTCTGCGGTGTATTTAACCCCCTTACATTCAAAGATGCTATTCTAAGCATAACTTAATTCTATCTGACCCCTTTCCCCTCAGTCTGGACAACCAAAAAATAACATAACATACAAGACATTGCACCCCTACATTTAACATTAAAATAAATGGTTCCTTTCCCATAGGAGCCATAAATATCCCTACGTTCCTTCCCCCTGTGTGTCAGGAGGGAAGAAATTTACAAATTAACCACCCTATATGGTTAGATGATGGGATATACTAACAATTCTGTCAAACGTATAAGAAATCTGCGAGTTACCCTGAGTTCAAGCGAGAATAATAATAAGAGAAAAAAAAAAAAACAGACATTTTCCTTACATTCTTTACCTAAATTCCTTCTCTCTCCTCTCTCTTTTCCCCTATATTATTTATCTTAAGTGCTCATGTCCAATATTATTTACTTGAAGTGTGATAAACTCCCTCTGTTTATTATTTATTTAATTTCCCTGCCCTTCTCCCTTACTATTTATACTAATAATATCTATTCTTTCAGTGCTCAAGTGCACCACTCCCTTGAATTTCTCTTCTCTTTAGCTGGAACTACTATCATTTATTTGTGTGATATTCAAAAGTGTCTTATATTCCTTCACTTCTAACCCCCTTTGTCTTACTCCTCCTCTTCCTCTCTATTTCCTTTCTTTCTATATCTTCTTTTATATTTGTGTAAATTATTTAATCATGTGAAATTCTATTTCTATTTCTCTAATTTTGTTCACCTCGTGTTAGTTTCTATAAAAGGGATTATATTAACTACCCTACTTTCCTAAATTTCTTATTCTTTGTTTCAAAACACGTCTTTACATAAGCTGCTTATCAGTGTTACCATTATATTTCCTTCCAACCAAAGTCTCCCATCAAGGGAAAAAGATAGAGGAAAAGAGCTCACGCGGGAGAAAAAAAAAAAAAACCCACAGAAACCCTTTATAGGGCTACATTAGAGTTACCTCCTCCCGTCCCCAGTTCCGGGGGAGGGGGGGGGGGGGGGGGGGAGTCCAATGCAGATCCTTACATCAATTATTTAACAATTTCCGGAATCCGTTTCCACTTTTTCTCTATACCCTTTGTAGGGCTACTTAGAGTTACCTCTTCCCATCCCTTGTTCAGGGGGAGGGGGAGGGGGAAGTCCAATGTAAGCCCATACGTCAATTATTTAAAAGTTTCGTGTATCCATTTTTGCAAACTCTGAACTTCTCTAAACACTTCCGCTTTTTCTCCATACATGAATCTTAATCCAACTGGGAACAACCAAATGTACTTAATTCCCATTTCTCTCAGTTTAACAGTACATGAGGTAAAATTTCTTCTAGCCATTCTGGTACTTCTAGATAGGTCATTAAATATTTTAATGGATTCATATTTAGAGTCCTGTAGGGATTTGGATCTCATTGCCCTCATAATTTCTTGTTTGAGTCTATATGAGTTTAAAGCTGCAATGACATCTCATGGATGCTGAGCTGGAATATTGCTTGGGTTTGGGATTCTATGTATTCTTTCCGTGCAGTATTGACTATTAATTTGCTGGACCCCCAAAAATTTACAAAGCTCTTGTAGAAATTCCTCAAGTCCTCCTGAAGACACTTCTTCTTGGATTCCTCTTATTCTGATGTTTTTTCTCCTTGCTCTATCTTCGTTATCCGAAATCTTAGCCTCCATTAACGCCATTTTTTTTCCATCTGTATAATTCTTTCTTCATTTATACCTTGTTGTAATTTTATATGATCCATTTTATCTTCCATTAGATTTATCCTGCCCATTATTTTGGCTATCTCTGTTTTGAATTCCCCCATCATTAGGTGTATCTCTTTCTTTATGTTTTCCAGTTGCGCTTGTAGGCACTCGTTCAAGAGATCTTTTCCAATCAGGCCAGTGTCTTTACTTAGAGGGTCCAACGTTTCGTGCTCGGGATTCATTTGTATTATAGGTTGCATTATGGGTTGGGCTACTCCATTTATACTATTTCTTCTTTTTGCCCTCTCCTTGTCTTGAGGTGGGAAATAATTTGAAAGTCTTTTTTCATTTCTTTGGTCGGACTTCTTTTCTCTTTTGTTTCCCAGCTTGAGTTCACCTTTTTTGTTTGCCATTCTTGCGCTTTATTGCGCATACGTGTCAAAAGGTAAAAGGGAGAAGAAAAAAAAGCGTTTTTTTTTTCCTTTTTCCTTTGTGTTATTCAGTATTTCTTTCGCTTGATTTTATCCGATATCTTAGGTTCAGATGCTAGTGACTAGGGTCTCACAGCGTTCCACGGCTTTCAATTTTTATCTGGCGTTTTATCCTTAAGCTCCAATTATACAATTGTCTTAACCTTCAATTAGTGAACATTAGAGCGTTTAGAAAGGAAAAAAAATAATATTTTATCCAATTAATCCACAGGTCACCAGATGACTCCAGGACATTTACAAAATAGTACTTTTTCTTCTTAAAAGACTATTTTAACCATATGCAGTGAGGGTTAAAGATATTCCATATTATTCCATATATTCTGCATTATTCCATTTTTTTTTATATCCGTCTTAGCTATTTTATATATATCTATTAGATTAACCGCGCTTATCCAGAAAATACAACTCTCTCAACCAAATTTCGTTTGAAGCCTTTACACGCTTCTGTTAACGGAATTTTCAGTGGTAATAAGTTAGTCATATATGACGAATCTCTCAGCCGGGATTGATTTGGAGCCTCTCCACGCTCCTACTTATGCAGTTTTTTAGTGCGCCTATATACCGGTATATATCAGTATATCTTAGCTGAAATTGGTTTGGAGCCTTTACATATTCCTATTAATGGAAATTTCTATAAGTCTATATAGCCATATATAACAGGCATGTGTCCAGTATGTTCTCTGTATGCCGGTGGAGGGCTAGAAATGCAGTTTTCTATTGGTTCTATTAATTATGCAGACTTATTCAGCTTGTTTATATGCTTGCTTATATGCTTATATGCAATTTGTGTACTTGCGGTTATGCTTGCGGTTAGGCTATCCTCTGCCTGCTGATACCGCCATCCTTTTTTTCCCGGCCTGCCGCCGCACTGGACGTTATACTGTTATACTGTGCTCGTCTGTCCGTCCACCTCGCGCATCTGCTCTTTTCGTTCCCCTCCACTGCATCGGCTCCAGCTTCAACCCTCACTCTGTCCTGGATCTCCACGCCATCGGAGACTCTCCTGAGCCGCCTCCTGAGCCGCCTGGGTACTGGGTACTGCTCACGGTATATCCGTTCGTCCGTCACCGGCCACCGCCATGGATCCTCGGCCTCAGGTACCTCGCAGCTTCTCTAGTTTTTTCGCGGCTTTTCCCCTCACCATCCGCGGGACGTGACCAGCGTGCGGCGTCACGTCATCGCCCCTCCCCCCCAGTTGACCCTTCATTGTCATTTTAGCTATTTCTTCAACTAGTAGATTATCTAACTCTTCAATTTGTCCTGGGGGCCTATAAATCACACCTACACGAGTTACTGTGTGATTACCAAATTCTAACGTAACCCAAACTGACTCTATGTTCGCCTCACTAACCTTTATTAGGCTAGATTTTATGCTATTCTTTACATACAGGGCCACCCCTCCCCCTTTCTTGCCTTCCCTGTCTTTTCTATATAAAGAGTACCCTGGTATTGCTATGTCCCAGTCATTTTTCTCATTATACCATGTCTCAGTAACAGCGACTAAATCTACACTATCAGTTGCCATTATTGCCACAAGTTCATGGATCTTATTCCCTAAACTGCGAGCATTTGTAGACATGACTCTAAGCTTATCATTTTTTAACACACTTGCTACAGGCACCTTCTGTCCTTGTTTTGGGGGACAATTGGATTGATGTTTTATCACCCTTTTGCCCCCCCCCCCCCCTCCTAGTTTAAATACATCCTCGCAAAACCTCTGAACTGCTCACTGAGAACATTTGTTCCCTTTTGAGAAAGATGCAAACCATCTTTTTTGTACAGTTTATTTCCATTCCAAACAGAGCTACCATGAGCAATAAAGCCAAATCCTTGCTCCCGACACCATTCACCAAGCCACAAGTTAAAGTCCCTAATACGCATCCGCCTGTCATTCTGAGTGTTATGCACAGGCAGAACTTCAGAGAATGACAATGTGGAAGCAACCTGCCGTATATCATTGGCAAAAACACTAAAAACTTCCTTAACCTCTGAAACCTCATTGCAAGCCAAGTCATTTGTCCCTAAATGGACAAGTACATCCAATTCCCCTTCCTGCTTTGCTTGCTTAACAATATTACCGATACGTCTCCTGTCTCTGTGAGCAGTAGCTCCGGGAAGACACCTCACAAGACCATTGTCTATCTCCACACCTCTTATGATGGAATCCCCCACCAACAACTGCTTTCTATTAGGCCTCACCAAGCCTCTCTGCACAACACCACTAGCCTCAGTGCCTCTCTGCACAACACCACTAGCCTCAATGCCTCTCTTCACAACACCACTAGCCTCAGTGCCTCTCTTCACAACACCACTAGCCTCAGTGCCTCTCTGCACAACACCACTAGCCACAGTGCCTCTCTGCACAACACCACTAGCCTCAGTGCCTCTCTGCACAACACCACTAGCCTCAGTGCCTCTCTGCACAACACCACTAGCCTCAGTGCCTCTCTGCACAACACCACTAGCCTCAGTGCCTCTCTGCACAACACCACTAGCCTCAGTGCCTCTCTCCACGACACCACTACACTCTGAAAGTGCAGAAAATGAATTATGTAGAGCAACAGACTGTGCAATATGCCTTTTATCCACAACTCCAAGTCTACCAGATCCTACAGTAATCCATCTGCCATTCCTAGTATGTCTCTGCGGCAGTGGCTTTGCAGCAGTTCCAGCCTGAGTTTGTTTACCAGATAATTTACAAATCTCAGACTTCAAAAATACAATCTCCTGCCGCAAAATAGAGAACTGTCTACAGATTAGACAACAACCAAACCTCCAAAAAGTGTAACGTGAAACAAATGCAAAGCAACTATTACACTGAACTAAGTCTGCCATTCCAATGAGGTGAATAATGTAAATCAAACAAACCTTAACTTTTTATTTATCCTCCTGAATACCTCGGATTACCTCCAGGTTATCTCCAGAATATCTCCAACCACACACACACTTAGAAGCAACACTCTCCAGAATATCTCCAACCACACACACACTTAGAAGCAACACTTAGATGAAGCAACCAAGCTCTATTAGCCAAGCTAATGACAACTACCCTTATATACTCCTAAAATCACCTCCCACTAGGAATGTTTAACACCTGGGTAGGCCTCTGCTTATTGGCAAACAATAGCTAATTTAAATAGCAATCAATAGCAAGTAGCTACCTAATCCAATCAAATGCCTTATAATTACCAACAGGAAATCAAACCTTGTGCAGTCAGTAACCTTTTCCTACAGATGAATCTTACCTGTAACAGTAAAAAAGAACTCTTAGCACAGCTCTTAGACAGTTGAAGCTTCTGTAAAACTCTCCAGAATATCTCCAACCACACACACACTTAGAAGCAACACTTAGATGAAGCAACCAAGCGATAAGGGAGCAAGGATCCCTGAGCTCACACTCCATCGCGCCCCCAAAACCTATATAGACCTAAGTAGGACCCCATCCTGTTATAAGTCGAAAAGAATCGGGAAGTCTACCCCTGGGTTCCCCTGTCCTGTCCCTGTTCTACCTCCCGTCAATGGGGCCCATGTGGCCGCGTCAACCCACCACCCATCTAGGGCCTAAACTAGGTCAGGTCGGGTCACCTCTTGACGGCGAGACTCGGTGTCGGATCCCAAAATCATCTCCCCCCAAGGAGATCTACCTGTCTCTCCGTAACAGAGTAACTTCTATAGGTAGCTCACCGTAAATAATACATCAAATCGGAAATATGGACCCCATCGGAAGTAAGTACAAGTCAGAAATATATACATATGCCAAACATTGGGGACAGTGCGTATAGCGCAAGTACATAGGTACGGCTGCTACTAGCCTCATGCGTTGCATGGTAGGTGAAGCGCCACCGCCAAGCGAGGGGGGGGAGGCAGAGTTCGCCCCACAGGGAGCATCCCGTGGACCGCCACGCCCCCCAGAGGAAAAACCCAGTAGGGCGAAAGATTTAAAAAAAAACAAACAAAAAAAAAACAGGGGGTGCAAGGCGCCCCCCCCCCCCCCCCACATGCCAGCGGCGCCACCGTAAAGCGTGTCAACCCTATTAATATAGGCTGAGGTATGCCCGATGACAATGAAGCAGCAATCAGGTGCGCATCGGCAATTTACAAACTGTAAGTCGGAGGGATCTTATGACGTCCTCCTATCTCTAGAGTGAGGTGTATCTTAGAGCTATATACAAAGCTAGCCCATGCTAAAAGCCATGTGTAAGAGTTTAACACTAGTCGTCTGGAGGTCCATCTACAAATGCCAACATTCTAGTCAGATCTGTTCCCCCATGTGTCTTTTGTTTGTTTTTCTCAGTCTATTTAAAGTGTTTGTTAATATACATTTCTCTTTTTTGTTTTTCGTGTCAACTTCGTATGACTTAGCATATAGGCTGAGTGGTTTGAAAAGGTGGAAAGAAACTCGTAAAATCAAGGGCACTATCAATTGTCCCATTCTAACTTTTGTTCTCTCTTTTTATTTTTTATACTTTTATTTATTTATTTATTTATTTATTTTTGATTTTTCAAAATCCTTTTTTTTTTTTTCTCATATATTGTCTTTTACCATACGCTTCTCTTTTTTGTTTTACGTTTCAATTTGGTAAACTGTAAGTAAACAGACTGAGCGGTTATCAAAGGCAGAGAGAAACATGCCAAATTAAGGGCACTATAATTTGTCCCTTGTGAACTTTTTATTTTTTTTTAATTTTTTTTTAAACCGATATTTTCAGTTATATGTTTTTAATAATAATAACTTTATTTATTTACTTTTTTTTTATTTTTTTTAAAATTTAACTGTTTCTAGTTATTAGATTGACCACTCTTAACTTCCTGTCGCCCCTGTGTATGGAGGTATTTTAGGACTGTGTTGGAAGAGAAGTGTACCATAACCCTCTTCTGAGGCAATTATACTCTTGAGGGGGAGGGGGGGGAGATGAAAAAAGGGAGGGGAGGGGGGGAGGGAGGGGAGGAAAGGGGGGGAGAGGAGAGGGGGGGGGGAGGGGAGGTGTAGGAGGGGGAAGGCGAGGGCCAAGGGAAAGGTACAGAGAACTCATATCATAATCGATATTTCAACACGTTAACAGAGTGTCCATAATAAAACAAGGCTGGATCAGGTCCATCCCGATGTAGCACGACTTAGGGATGGTGAGGGCTGTGGCAGGTTGCCCAATAGACTAGCGACCTCGGTCCAGCACCCTAAGCCCATTGAAAAAAACGAGTGCCAGGAGACCCCCAGCCCCAATCCCTCCCAAAGCATTCGAGGGGCTCCCGGGCGGCTAAGGAGATAAAATCCCCCAGTCCATGACAGAAGTGGCAGTTTCAAACTCAGGGAGAATAACGAAATGGGGGCAATAAGTATACGTGCGGAGGAGTCTGGCAAGGAAAAGCTTTAAGTAAATGCAGAAGGGGGTAGATAGTCCCATTGAATCTGGACCCAGCCACAGCTTTTAACGCCCAGCAATGACCCCATCCCTACAACCCGTTCCCCGACCCAAATAGAAGGCGGCAACCACCCTGGCCCATGTAGACCCCCCCATCAAGCCCCCACCCCAAGTGAGGACGCAAAAAGACATCCCTCCGGGGCCGGCCCCAACAGGCCCACCGTGTACGGTGTGAGGAAAGCATACGATACCCTCCGGTCGTCAGCGATGGCTCCTGGCTCCGGCAGCACTCCAGTCGTTCGGCAGCTGAGGGAGGTCATCAAGGTACAGGGAGACATCTGGAATCTCTGGGGGAGGTTGCACTCCCAGGTTCCGCAGGAAACGTTGAGGGTCGCCACCTGGTGTCAATATGTGCGCCCGGTCACCCCGGAACACCAGCAACTTAAAAGGGAAGCCCCAGGCATACTTCAGGCCTGCTCCTCTTAAGGCCTCAGTGATCGGCCGCCACTCCCTCCGGCGTTGCAGTGTAGATGGTGCAAGATCGTGGTAGAGGGAAATAGACGCCCCGTCGTGCCGGATGGGCCCATCACGGCTTTTTCGCATGAGGGCCTCCTTAGTGCCAAAGTATAGAAAGCGCACGATGACGTCCCTCGGGGTGTTGGTGACAGCCCTCTGAGCTCGCAGGGCTCTGTGCACCCGCTCAACGTGCCACTGCTCTTCAGGGAGGTCTGGGAGGAGAGGCCGCAGGAGGGAAAGCAGGGTCTCCCGCAGATTCTCGTCCCGCACTTCAGGGAGCCCCCTAAGGCGGAGATTGTTTCTTCGGGACCTATTAGCCATGTCTTCCAGAGCCAGGTCAGTCTCAACCATATGGGCCGCCATCCGGTTCACCCTATCGATTACATCGCTGTGGGCCCGTGCGGTAGTATCCATGCGGTCCTCCAGGGCTGCAGTGCGCTCTCCCAAGGCCCCTATGTCTGCCTGGAGCACGGCCGTCGACCTGGCTATTTCTCCAGCCAGGAAAGCCCTGACTTCAGCCAGTTTGGCCAGGACAGTGTCCTGTTCAGTGGTCGACGCCTCAGTGTCGGCCCGATTCGGGGTGCGCGGGGATCCTCCGTCGCCATCTTGGCTTCCCGTCCGACCATGCCGCTGCATGGCGAAGTGATCGAGGACGGAGCCCCCGGATTCCGCGGTTTTTTTCACCTGCTTCTTGGATATCCTCCTCTCCATGGTTGGGGACCCTTTGTGGGGTGAATAATATCAGAATTAGGTCGCTTTTGTGTGCTTAAGGGCGCGAAGAGTGCGGAGCTCTACAGAAGCACGTCTAGGCTCATCGACGGTCCGGCCACACCCCCCTCGTTAGTACCATTTCTAAGTCTGCTGGTGTTGGATCAAAAAGCCTCACAAATTCTTGACACTCCCAGGGAAGGGCTTCTATTACTTTAGCAATGTGTTCTGGTGAGCCCAAGACCAGAGGCTGTTGAGGTTGGCGTAGCGTATACCAGAACAATATCCTTTGAGCTACCTCTCTAGGACCATCGGCTGGCCTCATCGTAATATTAGCTATTTCTTTCTCAATGCTGAGTAAATAGAAATTTGTTGCAGCAATTCTTCCTGCCTGATCAGACACACTGTTATTAAATCCAAATAGTCTGCTAGACAAAGGACCCATAGCATATTCTAACAGTTCTGTCCATTCTTCTAAGTTAAGACCTCCTTTTTTCGCTCTATTTGCTCCCCTCATAAACCAATGTGTAAAGGTGTTAGTCGTCAGTTGGCATACTTCCCCACCATTTCTGGAAATTATCTTTGTCTGTGATTGACATAGTCCTTGTCTGTCTAGAGAAGCTAGTAGGCATTTCTCTTACATTAAAATGTTCAGTTATTATTATAGGGGCTTGTGGGACACAATTCACAATTGGCACATTTCCATTGTGTTTTGTTCCCACTACTGGATCTTTAATAAAATAAGACTGGCCTGGGCATACTCTAGGAATCTCCTTATCCCATTTATTTGTGTTTACTTTAATTTTCATTTTATATTCCATGACTAGGTCTTGGAGTTCACTGATCTTAGCACTATATGCATCTCTCTGTTCTATTTCTCTTAACTCCTTTTCCAACCCCTCAATCATTTTGTTTGTTCTTAGGGCAGCTATTTTAACCCCTTAACGACGAGTGACGGACGAGGTCTGTCACTCAGGGTATTGCCTTAACGACGAGTGACGGACCTCGTCCGTCACCCGTTAAAATTAACCCCAGATCGCCGCAATCGCGGCGATCGTGGGGTTAATGGTGCTCCGGTCTGCCTCTGCATTAGAGGCAGACCGGGAGCACCGGATCCGGCTGTCCCAGTACATGTGCCCTCTATACTCACCTCCGCCTCCCTGCACTTCCGGGTTCAGTGTGAAGTGCAGGGAGACGGATCAGTGCTGATCCTGCCCCCTGGTGACAAAACAATAAAGTTGAATTAAAATCCCACCCCCCTTTACCCATTTTAATAAAAAAAATTAACCCCTTCCCTGCCAATTGATCACTGACTACAGTGATCAATTGGCAGGGATTACATTTTACTATGATCTGATTTTTTTTTTAACCCCTGTGGGTTAATTATTATTTTTTTTTAACCCTCAGGGGTTAAATTTATTTTATTAATTAATTTAAATATTTTAAAGTTATACATTTAGCTAGCTGGGGAGGGTGGAAGTTAGTGGGGAATTGGGGGATTTAGTATTAGGCTAACTAGGGGTTAACGTTAAAAAAAGTTAAAAAATAAGCTTTAAAAAGTTAAAAAATTAAGTTAAAAAAAAGTTTTAATAACGTTTAAGTAAAAAATTTAAAAAAATAAACCCTTTACCCAGTCCAAATAAAAATTAACCCCGTCCCTGCCAGTCGATCACTTCCTACAGTGATCAAAATACAGATCACAGTATTATACTGTGATCTAATTTTTTTTTAACCCCTGACGATTAACTTTTATTTATTTTTTAACCCTCAGGGGTTAAATTTATTTAACTAATTTAAATATTGTATAATTAAATATTTTGCTAGCTGGGGTGGGTGGGAGTTATGGGAAAATTGGGAATTTACTGTTAGTGCTGCTTACTGCTAGTTAGGGGTTAACGTAAAAAAAAAGCTTAGAAAAATGTTAAATCTGTAAAAAAAAGTTTTACGAAAGTTTAGGAAACTGTTTTAAAAAGTAAAAAAAGTTTTAAAAAGTAAAAAAATACATTTAATAATGCTCATTACCACTACACCTGGTACAAGCTAGCGGAAAAATGATCCCACGCTAAGGTTCAAAATATGCCTTTTGAAATACCCTGGGATGTCTTCTTTAAGAAATGGTATGGCTTTATGGGGTATTTGGATTATATAGCCTGGTAAAATACTCTAAAATGGGACATGGGCACAGCGTAAAAATTGAAAGTTGGAAAATAAAATGGAATGGCTGTGTCCCAAATGTGCCCCTCCGATGTCCACATATACCTGGCAAAGGTACATACGGGGGTATTTTTGTACTCAGCAGACATAGCTGAGCAACATATGAAGTATTATACAGTGGTAGTACACATATGGTTTGCAAAATATACTGTGCAAACTCACTTTGTGTGTCAAAAAGGCAGAAAAAAAACGCTTATTACCACTACACCTGGTACACGCTAGCAGAAAAATGATCCCACGCTAAGGTTCAAAATATGCCTTTTGAAATACCCTGGGGTGTCTACTTTAAGAAATGGTAGGCCTTTGTGGGGTAGTTTGAATTTAAAACCTGCGAAGATGCTTGGAAATTGCACTTAGGCCCGGCGTCAAAATTCAAAGTTCGGTAAAAACTGATATGGCTTGGTCTCCTATATGGCACTGTAGCTTCACGAAATAGTGCCATAGACATACAATGGGGGTGTCCTTTTACTCAGAAGACTTAGCTGAGCATAATTTGGGGGGTTTGAACTTAGTGGCACATATGAAATATACAAAATGCCCAGCAAAAATGCAATCCGTATGTAAAAAATGCGCAAAATTATTTTTTACCACATACTTTGGCATGTAATGGTAAAAAAATGGGGGCATGTTAAGGCACAATATGCACCTTATGAGATACCCTGGGGTGTCTACTTTTACAAATGGTAGGCCTTTGTGGGGTTAAACTGTTATAGTAACCCAAATGGAAGCATAGGCTCATTAAATCCGTCTCTCAAAATTCTACTGTGAATACTGAAAAGGACAGGTCTCCTGTATGGCACTGTAGCTTCACGAAATAGTGCCAAAGACATACAATGGGGGTACCGTTGTACTCCGCAGAAGTAACTGAACACATAATAAAACTCTGTACAGGAATAGCACACACCAACTTTACAAAATACACATGAGAAGTTCTTTGTTATAAGTGTGCGAAAACCCCCAAAAAACACAATTTTACTCCAATATTTAGCAGAGGTTGGCGGTAAAATGGCTACGTAGAAAGTGTCAAAACAACCTTAGGTAAATAGCCTGTGGTGTCTACTTTATATAAATATATACTTTTGTGTGGCAATTTTGTTTTCTTTTATGGCTATAAAGCTTACAAGACAAACATACCAAATTCTAAAATCGCTCCATATTAAAAGTTTATTTTACTCCTTGTGCTTTGTGACCTGTAACTACCAAAAAAAAACTGAAAATCCCAGACACATTATATATTCTGTAAATCAGAACAACTAAATGAATTTATTTTTAATTACTTTCCTTAACCTGCACTAATTAGGCACACATTATTATTGCAAAAACTGTAAAAAAAAAATCAAACAGTTTCATTTTTTTTGCATTTTTTTATAATAAATAAGCATGTATATATATATATATATATATATATATATATGTTACATCAAATGAAAGCCCTTTCTGTCCTTTAAAAAACGGTATATAATATGCGTCGGTGCAATAAATTAGTCAAATGCAAATTGCAGTTGAACGCAAACAGCAAAAAATGCCGTTGTCACAAAGTGAAAGACAAGCTTCCGAAGCTCTGTCCTTAAGGGGTTAAAACAATCTCTTTCATCAAGAGCATCTTCCATTTTAGTGGTTACTAAATTAGCTTGCTGCAATTCGAGTACCATGCTTGCCAAACCCCCTATTGCAGCAACAACCGCTTGTGCCACCAAGCTTTTCCTTTTCTTAATATTGCACTTTTTATTCGTAACAATCTGTGTCAAAACATCCATAAAACCTTTATATTTTCCACAATTGGGGCCTGCTGGTTCTGGAAGCTCATATGGTCCACCATGTTTGTCAATGTCATTCTTGAAGTACTCTACTTCTACAGAAAAATACTTAGTACCCAGAAATGACATTTTAAAACTGAGCTCTCCCTGAGTCTTTAACAATGGGATTAATAAAAAAAAAAAATGAAACTGGCTCCAAAGAGATTAACCCCTTAAGACCGCAGCTAAATGTACGAGTTGTGATCCAAAAAAACCGTAAACAAAACCTGGCATTTGCGCTACATGTCTGTCCAACCGTAATTCACCTCTTTCATATTAAATGCACCCACACTTATTATATATCATTTTATTCAGGGGAAACAGGGCTTTCGTTTAACATCAAATATTTAGGTATGGAACATAATTTAATATGAAAAAAATATTACAAAAATGAGAGAAAATAAGATTTTTTTTAATTTTTTTAGTTCTACGTGTCATTCTAACTGTGAATGTCATAATACTGTTTGCTTTTACTGCAATACAATACACATATTTGTATTCAGCGATGTCTCACGTGTAAAACAGCACCCCCTATGTATAGGTTTTATGGTGTTTTGGGAAGTTACAGGGTCAAATATAGCATGTTACATATTTCAGTTTTTTCACATTGAAATTCGCCAGATTGGTTACGTTGCCTTTGAGACCATATGGTAGCCCAGAAATAAGAATTACCCCCATGATGGCATACCATTTGCAAAAGTAGACAACCCAAGGTATTGCAAATGGAGTATGTCCAGTCTTTTTTAGTAGCCACTTGGTCACAAACACTGGCCAAAGTTAATGTTAATATTTGAAAATGCAAAAAACTAATTTGAACGCAAATTTTGGCCAGTGTTTGTGACTAAGTGGCTACTAAAAAAAAAAAAAAAACATACCCTATTTGCAATACCCTGGGTTGTCTACTATTGCAAATGGTATGCCATCATGGAGATAATTTTCATTCCTGGGCTACCATACGGTCTCAAAGGCAACCTGGCGAATTTTAATGTGAAAAAACTGAAACGCAAACCTTATATTTGACTCTGTAACTTTTGAAAACACCATAAAACCTGTACATGAGGGGTACTGTTATGCTCAGGAGACTTCACTGAACACAAATATTAGTGTTTCAAAACATTAAAACGTATCACAACAATTATATCGTCAGTGTAAGTGCCATTTGTGTGTGAAAAATGCAAAAAATGTCACTGTCACTGACGATATCGTCGTTGTAATATATTTTACTGTTTTGAAACACTAATATTTGTGTTCAGCGAAGTCTTCCGAGTAAAACAGTACCCCCCATGTACAGGTTTTATGGTGTCTTGGAAAGTTACAGGGTTAAATATAGTGCTAGCAAATTAAATTCCCTATAGTTTCAGCATGGGTTGTCAGGCAGGTCCCGCTAATTGTAATTAATAAAATGACCTAATTATGTAAAATTATTACATAAATATATGCGTAGAATTATTATATATATAGGTGTGTGTATATATATATATATATATATATGTGTGCATATATATGTATATAATTTTTTTTATTTTTATTTATATATAGGTATATATTTAGTGATATGTACGTATATACTTATGTATATAGATATATATTATTTCGTTCTACATGTATTTTGATATCAATATATATATATTAATTTTAAAATACAGTTAGAACGAAATTTTGCATGTTTATATATTTTTTATCTATTTATTTTGTATTATTTTTGTATTTTATTTTTTAACGTATTTATATATTTATTTATTTTTATTATATATAAATATATATAATAAAAATTATATATATATTTAATCAATATCATTGTACGTGTATTTTGATATTAATATATATATATAATTATGTATATATTAATATTAAAATACATGTAGACAGTGTATGTATATTTATGTGTATATGTGTATATGTGTATATATATATATACTTAGATCATATATATAATAAATATATATATATGATCTAAGTATATATAATCTTATTTTTACACTGTTTTAACAGATTTTATTTGAACTTTCAGACAGCAGGGGGAGTACCTGTCATTACAGGCACTCCCCCTGCTGGCACTGCCTTGGACGGCTATGCCGTCCATGTGATCGCGGGGTCCTCGCAAGGACCTCGCGAACACATGGCCCTGGGGGGCCGAAGAGGACGGAGGGGGACTCCCTGGGCTCCCAGGTAGGTCCCCCATACCGCGATCGCCGGTGTGGGATCGCCGGCGACCGGGTAAGTACATAAGACCGCAGGACGTTCTATGCCGCCCTGCGGATTTTAGAGCCATCTAAATAAGGACGGCATAGAACGTCCTGCGGTCTTAAGGGGTTAAACCATTTGAGAAACTTAATTACATTAACCTATTCAAACAAACTCTTGTCTTTTAAGAAAAAAACTTCACAGTTTCAATACAACAAATGCCCACAGAAAGCAACCCACAAAACCACCCTTTTGCCTTTGTTTAAGTGCAGTAGGGGGGAGGAGGAGGGAGTTACAAATAAACAGAATGATTTAAAGGAAGAGATGGGAACTGGAAAATACCTGACTGTAACTTCAGCACAATGATAATTCCCAACCATATAACAATCTAACATAGGCACCTTTACTTCATAATATTTACCTCAAATACAAACTGTTCATTTTCTATTAAACACACTCCAGTGTAAAAATGGAAATGTTAACCTGGCTAAACAATAGCCACCACACTGTATTAGCCCCAATACCTTTATCATGTAAACACAATGCAAATTATATTTACCTTAGTATGGTGAAGGTAATACTTGCTAATTAACTTCAAAACCAGTAAATTAGCCTAAATTAGCATATTAAAATATAATAGCAAGGCCTGGAGGGTAGGAGTTATACCTAAACTAGATTATTCAAGACACAAAAAAAGTATAAAGTATGGAAGCCTATAGTGTATTAGAATGCAGGCCTGAAAAAAAAAATTAACTTTTTTTTTTTTTTTTTTTTTAGGCCTGTACTATGATAGCCAAAACACAACAAAACTCAACTCAAATATATGAAACACACAAAAAAACAATAGTATGTTCAAAATTGAGGCCTATGCTGGTAGTGTATTAAAATAAAATAAAACGAAGGCCTGAGAAACTACTAGGCCTGAACTATGGTAGTCAAAACACAACACACTCAGGTATTTGAAACACACAAAAAAAAACTAATCAGCATTCGAATACAAAAAGAAACCGCATGGAAGCCTACTATAGTGTGTTAAAATGCAGGGCTAGGCCTGTACTCTGATAATGAAGGCCTTAAAAACTACTAGGCCTGAACTATGGTAGTCTAAACACAACACACTCAAATATTTAAAACACGCAAAAAGACTAATACTCTATTCAAAATTGATTCCTGATGCCCAAGCTTGTATAAAGAATCAAATCAGCATTCAAATACAAAAAGAAGCAGCATGCAAGCCTATTATAATGCAGGGCTAGGCCTGTACTCTGATAGCCAAAAACCCAATGTAGTGGAGAGCTGATTTCTCGCAGCTATTCTCCACTTCGGATCCTAGGAAGGCTCAGGAACAAGTCATTAGTAAATCCACAGCAGAGTTTCCAGCAGGTAAAAAGGTACAGCAATATCCCCACAGCACTCCCAATAACTGGACGACACACAGTTTCAGGAGTAGAACTGACAATCGTTTATTCCAAGGTTTCTTATAAAGCCTGCTCCCATGCAAGGGAGGGATTTACCGTAATTAGGACAGTAACCAATACAGTGCTTGTTACCTCCCACACATCTCCTCCCCTCAGAGTGAGTCATATTCCCCTTAACTGGCACAGTAATTTACCCCGAACCTGGATGTACCCCATAATATTAGGGTACCGCTAGGTAGCCCTGATCTGGGTGACTATAATATCCAAAATTCACCCAGATCGGACCAGTAGTTCGGTAGTTACGGGGAGGTGAAGTTTGACCGACCGCCCACGAGTTGGTATCCGAAAAGGGTTCCATAAGATTGGGCCCTGCGGTCGGTCTCCGTTCGGCAGTTAAAACATACATTTATAATTGCCATCCACACTTAAATTCACATAGATGTTGGTTCCCTCATTCGGTACTTTGTTTCTACCGAATGGGGATTCGTTAGGACTCTACGTTCGGCAGTTACGGAGCTCTGGAGGTCTCAGCGGTGTTCGGTTGTTTGAGTGTCCGATTTGAGTTCCAGACACTCGACGACCAAACACCGCTGAGATTTTCATGCGTAAGATGCCCGCCGCCACGTGTACGCATGCCGAATGGCGGCCACCCAGATACAATGTTAATGAGCCGGTTAACTTGCGGTTTAGAAGGAATGTGAACTTTAATTGCTGGCACACTTCTCTCTGGGGTGGTCCCTCAGTTCGGTAGTTTCCATAAGCATATGGTACGGATGGAAACTACCGAATAACATACACTTCACATAGTAAATATTCGAATGCAATTTAAACACAGGCAAAAAATAGAACGAATACAGTCACACAGGCATGTTATAGGACAGGCTTACTGCATTCCGCTACACTGCTCCCCCTTGCCCACAAGCCGGCATACACAGTCTGATCCCACACGGATCGGCTTGGGGATGACCGGGGTGCTCACGGATCATTTCTCCAGATCAGTTTGTCGTGACAACCCGTCGGCGTTTCCAATTTGCTTACCCGGGCGGTACTGAATGTTAAAGTCAAAAGGCTGCAGCGCCAAACTCCAGCGCAGCAGCCTGGCATTGTCCCCAGCCACCCGGTTCAGCCAGACTAATGGGTTGTGATCCGTGAGCAGAGAAAAAGCCTGTCCATATAAATAGGGTTGCAATTTCTTCAAGGCCCATACCACAGCCAGACATTCCTTCTCGATGGCGGCGTAGCTTACTTCCCGGGGTAAAAGTTTGCGACTGATGTAAGCTACGGGGTGTTCTCCGCCATCGGCCCCGACTTGGCTCAGTACTGCCCCCAATCCAAACATAGAAGCGTCTGTGTGAACAAGAAAACGTTTAGTTGGATTGGGAGCGGCCAAGACAGGGGCATTAACAAGTGCATCTTTCAAGAGTTGCCTGCTCACACTCCGGGGTCCAGGTTACTTGGCGGGGAAGGTTTTTACGTGTCAGGTTAGTGAGGGGTTTGGCCAGGGCACTATAATTGGGGACAAACTTCCGGTAGTACCCTGCTGTCCCTAGGAAGGCTAACACCTGGGTTTTAGTTTTCGGGGTAGGCCACTGTGCTACTGCCTCTACTTTGGCTGGTTCCGGCTTTTGTTTACCGCAGCCCACTCTGTGGCCCAGGTACTGTACCTCGGCCATCCCAATGCTACATTTAGCTGGTTTTAGGGTTAAACCAGCCTCCCTGATCCTGTCTAGAACCGATCCTACATGGGCCAAGTGCTCCTGCCAGGTATCGCTAAATATGGCAATATCATCGAGATATGCTCAGGTATAGTCTTGGAACCCATCTAGGAGGCGGTCCACCATCCGCTGGAAGGTAGCCGGCGCGTTTTTCATCCCAAACGGCATGACCTTAAATTGGTACAGGCCGAATGGGGTGACAAAGGCGGACTTAGGGATGGCGTCCGGGGCTAAGGGAATCTGCCAATACCCCTTACACAAATCAATCGTGGTAAGGTATTGTCCCCTGGCCATCCGGTCCAGTAACTCATCTATCCTAGGCATCGGGTATGCGTCGGATACTGTCTTCTCATTCAATCTCCTGTAGTCCACGCAAAAGCGGGTCGTGCCGTCCCGCTTTGGTACGAGGACCACTGGAGAAGCCCAGGGGCTATCTGAGGGTTCAATCACTCCTAACTGAATCATCTCCTCAATCTCTTTGCGCATATTCTCCCGTACCGCTTCAGGGATGCGGTACGGGGTCTGGCGCATGGGAAGTTGTCCTGGGGTTTCTACTCGGTGGGTAGCCAGAGGGGTGTATCCAGGTACATTAGAAAAGGTCTCCTGCTTCTCTTGCAGTAGTTGTTGTACCTCGATACGCTCCTGTGGGCTCAACCGATCCCCCAATACAACTGCTCCTAAATCCCCAGCCAGCTGTCCGTCTTCTAACAGATCGGGGAGGGGTAGGCTGTCGCCTTCTTCAGAGGTGGGTGCGCAGATAGCTGTCACCTCCTCTGAACGTTCCTGGTAAGGCTTCATCATGTTCACATGGATCATGCGTCGCCCCCCAGTCCCTGCGCAGTGGCCAATTATATAAGTGGTGTCACATCGTTGTTCTACCACTTTATAAGGGCCTTGCCAGGCGGCATGTAGCTTATCGTGTCGGACAGGTTTTAAAATTAAAACTTTCTGCCCGACCTGAAAGCTGCGGTCCCTGGCGCCCCTATCGTACCAGGTGCGCTGACGCGTCTGAGCTGCCTGTAGGTTTTCCTTTACCGTCTTTGTGAGTGCTTCCAGGCGATCTCGGAGGGCCAACACATATGGTACAATAGGGGTGCCGTCGGCGCTACGGTCTCTCTCCCAGTGTTCTCTAATCAAGTCTAGGGGTCCCCTTACCCTCCTCCCGAATAGCAGTTCAAAGGGGGAAAATCCCGTAGATTCCTGCGGCACCTCCCTGTAAGCAAACAGTAAGTGCGGCAGGAATTTTTCCCAGTCTCGGTGAGTCTCTGCGAAGGTTCGGAGCATCTGTTTTAAGGTGCCATTGAACCGTTCGCAGAGCCCATTAGTCTGGGGGTGGTATGGGCTTAACTTTACAGAACTTCCAGAGCTGTTGGGTGACCTCTGCCGTGAACTGAGTGCCCTGATCCGAGATGATCTCCCTGGGTAACCCATCCGGGAGAAAATCTGCATCAGCGCCTCAGCCACCGTCTCGGCATGTATGTTAGTTAAGGCTACCGCCTCGGGGTAGCGAGTGGCGTAGTCCACTACGGTCAAGATATACCGTTTGCCCGATGGGCTAGGCTTCCGGAGGGGGCCTACAATATCTACTGCGACCCTATGAAAGGGTTCCTCGATTATGGGTAGTGGGTGCAGCTTCGCCTTACGCTTATCCCCCCTCTTTCCTACCCTCTGGCACGTATCGCAGGTGTTACAATATCTGCGCACCTCCTGGCTAATCCCTGGCCAGAAGAAACTTTGGGTCAGCCGATATCTGGTACGGCTGACCCCCAAATGTCCGGATAGCGGAATATCGTGCGCTATCCGGAGTAATTCGGTTCGGTACCTCTGAGGTACCACCAGCTGCCTTGCAGCAATGGGGTCTGACCCAGCTATCTGTTTACTCGTCTCTCGGTATAATAACTGTCTGTCCCACACAAATCTTTCTCCCTCCGCCCCCGGTTGGTTAGAGGTGACCTTGTCTCGGTATACTTGTAAGGTAGGGTCAGTGATCACCTCGGCTACAAACTCGTCAGGAGGGGCCCAAGGGATACAGTCTAGGGAAGGGGAGGAATCTCTTACCTGGACCTCCGGCAGTGCGTTGTTGTGCTGGGTGCGGGCCTGTTGCCTGGTGACTACTGGGTGCGCTTCCTCAGTAGTTTGGGGCTCAAATGCGGAGGTGAGTTTGCCCAGATCATTCCCCAGGACCACCTCAGCAGGTAATTGCGGCATTAGTCCCACTTCTACATTCCCGAACCCCGCACCCCAATGCAAGTGTACCCTGGCTGTGTCTAGCCGATACACGGCTCCCCCTGCGACCCTGACAGCCACAGTCTTATTCAGTTTGGCCTTGTCAGAAACCAAATGACTTTGAACCAGGGTGATGGTGGCTCCTGAGTCTCTGAGCCCCTGCATAGGCTTCCCTTCTAGATACACGGTCTGCCTATGGTGCTGTCGATTGTCCGCCATGTGCCTGTAAGGGGTTGGCCTCATGCAGCACTTCCCACTGTTCCACAGTCGTGACTGGAACTGCAGAGCTGTAGGGAAGTGGTACCTCGTCCTGGTAGTGGTGCGCTGCTGCTCTCGGTGGTGGTGGTGGTGGCCCTGGCCGGATCCAGGTGGTGCGGTCTCTAGACTGTCGACAATCTCGCTGGAAATGTCCCCACTTCTGGCACCGGTGGCATTGCACAGAAGCAGGTGTGCGGTATCTCGGTTGTGCGGCTGCTGGTGCTGGTGGAGGGAGTTGTCTTGGTGGGGGTTGAGGGTTAAGGGAGAAGGAATTTCCTCCCAGCGGCCGCATGGCAGGTTTAGTACTCACTGCCTTGGTTTGTCTGCGGGCATCCATAAAATCATCTGCCTTTTTGGCAGCCTCGGTGAGGGTGGTGGGGTTACGATCCCTCACCCATTCCTGCAGTTCTGTGGATATCCCCTCATAAAACTGTTCCAATAGTAGCATTTGTAACAAGTCCTCCATGGACCGCGCTTTACTCGACTGCATCCACCCAAGGGCTGCCCTTTCTAGTCGGCAAGCCCACTCTGCGTGCGAGTCTTTGTCAGCCTTTTTCAGTTCCCTGAAGCGCCTCCGGTATGCCTCTGGTGTTATTGCATACCGGGCCAGGATAATCTCTTTTACCCGGCTATAGTTCCTAATTTCAACATCTGGTACAGTGCGGTAGGCTTCAGCTGCCCTTCCTGACAGCCGTCCTGCTAATATGGGTACCCACTCTTCCCTTGGTATGTTATGCAGCGTACATAGTCTCTCAAAGTCTTGGAGGAAGGCATCTATATCCTCCTCTGCCTCCACATACGTTTTAAAAGCTTGATAGGGAATTTTGGGCTTACCCTCTTGTGTCACAGCTCCTGCTGCACTTCTTTCCGGTGTTTGTGGTCTCCTTTTGCTCATCACAAACTCCTACACCTCTGTCATGGTTTTAGAGATGATCTCTGTTGGTGGGTTTTCCCCATAAAAGACCAGTCTGAATTGTAAATGCCTTTGGAACTCCTCCTGTTCTGTTTCAGGTCTTTGTTCCGTGGCCTGGACCTCCTCTGCTCTGTATTCTGCCATTACTTCAGTGATAAGCGTTGCTTTGGATTTTCTGCTAGCTGAAACACCTTTCGCTTCCAGAAGTTCTTTCAACGTGGATCTCTTTAGAGTAGAAAGGTCAATCTCCATTAATCCTTGTTCCTCTGTGAGTCTGGATCCCAGCGCTGCCAACCAATGTAGCGGAGAGCTGATTTCTCGCAGCTATTCTCCACTTCGGATCCTAGGAAGGCTCAGGAACAAGTCATTAGTAAATCCACAGCAGAGTTTCCAGCAGGTAAAAAGGTACAGCAATATCCCCACAGCACTCCCAATAACTGGACGACACACAGTTTCAGGAGTAGAACTGACAATCGTTTATTCCAAGGCTTCTTATAAAGCCTGCTCCCATGCAAGGGAGGGATTTACCGTAATTAGGACAGTAACCAATACAGTGCTTGTTACCTCCCACACATCTCCTCCCCTCAGAGTGAGTCATAATCCCCTTAACTGGCACAGTAATTTACCCCGAACCTGGATGTACCCCTAAACCATCACATAACATTAATATTAGGGCACCGCTAGGTAGCCCTGATCTGGGTGACTATAATATCCAAAATTCACCCAGATCGGACCAGTAGTTCGGTAGTTACGGGGAGGTGAAGTTTGACCGACCGCCCACGAGTTGGTATCCGAAAAGGGTTCCATAAGATTGGGCCCTGCGGTCGGTCTCCGTTCGGCAGTTAAAACATACATTTATAATTGCCATCCACACTTAAATTCACATAGATGTTGGTTCCCTCATTCGGTACTTTGTTTCTACCGAATGGGGATTCGTTAGGACTCTCCGTTCGGCAGTTACGGAGCTCTGGAGGTCTCAGCGGTGTTCGGTTGTTTGAGTGTCCGATTTGAGTTCCAGACACTCGACGACCAAACACCGCTGAGATTTTCATGCGTAAGATGCCCGCCGCCACGTGTACGCATGCCGAATGGCGGCCACCCAGATACAATGTTAATGAGCCGGTTAACTTGCGGTTTAGAAGGAATGTGAACTTTAATTGCTGGCACACTTCTCTCTGGGGTGGTCCCTCAGTTCGGTAGTTTCCATAAGCATATGGTACGGATGGAAACTACCGAATAACATACACTTCACATAGTAAATATTCGAATGCAATTTAAACACAGGCAAAAAATAGAACGAATACAGTCACACAGGCATGTTATAGGACAGGCTTACTGCATTCCGCTACACCCAATAAAACTCAACTCAGATATTTGAAACATATATTCAAAATTGAGGCCTGATGCCTAATCTGGTATATTAAAATGGAGGCCTGATGCCTAATCTGGTACATTAAAATGGAGGCCTGAACTAGACTCCAAACACAATCCGCCCTGGATTTCCCATGCAGAGGATAATTAAACAAAGTACTTTTTTTTTTTCTTCCTCCCCAGAAAGTAAATCTGACTATCTATTAATGTGTTATTACCTCATAAATAACCTTTGTAGAAGTCTAAAATTCGTTGGTCACCATATGTGGTGTATCACCAAATTAATATAAATATTACACAAGGTTCGTCTACATTAAAAGGTATTTATTTAGAAGACAATAACACAATACTATAAATGTATCACAAACACACAGCCCAGACCCACGGAGCAACAACCCTTTTAAATCTATCTATCTATCTATCTACCTATCTATATAGTAATCCCCTTCCCCACACGTTTGATCTCACCCACGGTTAGGCCTTCACATCTAGTAAATGGCTCACTGCTGCAAGTCCAACATCACATCCACCAAGGAAGAAAAGGAAGCAATAGAGTATAACATGGTTCACCAAGATAGCACATGGCGTCTGCACATCTGCTCAGTAGCACAGCCAAGAAGGAACAGAAAGGAATGAGGATAGAGGGGGGAGTGGCTCTTTCCTGACTTGTAAATTACCATATCAATTACCATATCAAAGTAAAACTTATCCCCCTGTAAGAAAGATCTACATGAACTTGATCACATGACCCCTGGTCACCATGCTAGTTTGATGACAGAATGTCACCACACCACTCATATCTGGTGTGACTATAGCGTGCCTTTAAAAAGTAAAAACGTTTTTCACTGTAAGCTAATAGCAGTCAGTGTCCTTAAAGCGGGTGTCAGACCTTCAGCGTGTACTCTGCCAACCTCTGCCAGTCCACATTGCCACTCATATCTGGTGTCACAATAGCGTGCATTTAAAACCAAAATTCAATATAAATTGAATAGCAGTTAGTTGTCTTCAAGAGGGTGTTTCAGGCCTACAGCGTGTACTCTACCAACCTCTGCCACTGCACAGTGCCACTCATATCTGGTTTCACAGTAGCTTGCACGCATAGTACCACTAATTCAAAAAAAAATGACAGGCCGAGGCAGGCCACCCTGCAGGGGCCATCGTGGTCGTGGTGCTGTGATTCCCTTTGGCCCTAGAATAATGCCCAGTTTTCAGAGGCCACGTACCCTGAATTTGAAAAGTTCTGAGGACATAGTTGACTGGCTAACACAGGACACCCAATCTTCTACAGCTTCCGCTCGGAACCTTGACGCACCATCCTCCTCCAGCTTAGCTTCGGGCACCTCTCAAGATACCATTCACCCGCCTGCCGCCACCACCAACACTAGCACCACAGCCGCTTCACTTGGTATGTCAGAGGAGTTACAACTCATTGAAGAAATGAGTGATGCGCAACCATTATTGCCAGAGGATGTAGATAACAGGGATATGTCTCAGGCAGGCAGCATTACACACATGGACGTACGGTGTGATGATGATGATGTTGTACCCGCTGCTGCTTCCTTTGCTGAGTTGTCAGATACAAGTGAAGCTGTTGATGATGACGATGCGTCCATGGATGTCACGTGGGTGCCCGCTCGGCAAGAAGAAGAACAGGACGAAAGTTCAGATGGGGAGACAGAGAGGAGGAGGAGGAGACGAGTTGGAAGCAGGGGGAGGTCGTCGCAAGTCACAGTCAGACAGCATGCATCGGCACCCGGGGTCAGCCCGACAGCACACAAATCAACGCATGCTGTGTCCACCACCAGAATGCCGTCATTGCAGAGCTCAGCAGTGTGGCAATGTTTTTGTGTGTCTGCCTCTGACAACAGCGATGCCATTTGCAACCTGTGCCAAAAGAAACTGAGTCGTGGGAAGTCCCACAGCCACCTAGGTACAACTGCTTTGCGTAGGTACATGATCACACATCACAAACACCTATGGGATCAACACATGAGTACAAGCAGCACGCAAACTCAAAGCTGCCATCCTCCTCCTGGTCCAGCATTTTCAGCCACGTCAACCACTGCTGTCCTCCTTGCCCCCTCTCAACCATCCGCCACTCCGTCTCTCGCCTTGAGCTGTTCCCGCTCATCTGCCCACAGTCAGGTGTCTGTCAAGGACATCTTTGAGCGTAAGAAGCCAATGTCAGAAAGTCACCCCCTTGCCCAGTGTCTGACAGCTGGCTTGTCCGAACTATTAGCCCGCCAGCTTTTACCATGCAAGCTGGTGGAGTCTGAGGCGTTCAAAAAATTTGTAGCTATTGGGACACCGCAGTGGAAGGTACCCGGACGAAATTTCTTTTCACAAAAGGCAATCCCCAACCTGTACTCGATTGTGCAAAAGGAAGTAATGTCATGTCTGGCACACAGTGTTGAGGCAAGAGTCCATCTGACCACTGATACCTGGTCTGCAAAGCATGGTCAGGGCAGGTATATCACCTACACTGCGCATTGGGTAAACCTGCTGACGGCTGCCAAGCATGGAATGCGTGGCTCTACAGAGGTGTTGGTGACACCGCCACGACTTGCAGGCAGGCCTGCTGCCACCTCCTCTACTCCTCCTACTCCATCCTCTTCCATAACCTCCCCGGCTGAGTCCTCTTCTGCTGCTGCAACTTGCTCCACATCAACGGCACCCCCCCAGCTCCCCAGGTTCTATTCCGCATCCCGGATACGGCCGTGTCACGCCGTCTTGGGTTTGACTTGCTTGAAAGCAGAGAGTCACACCGGACAAGTACTCCTGTCCACCCTGAACGCACAGGTGGAAAAGTGGCTGACTCCGCAGCAACTGGATATCGGCAAAGTGGTTTGTGACAACGGAACAAATTTGTTGGCGGCATTGAAGTTGGGCAAGTTGACACATGTGCCGTGCATGGCACATGTGTGTAATCTGATCGTACAACGCTTTGTGCATAAGTACACAGGCTTACAGGACGTCCTGAAGCAGGCCAGGAAGGTGTGTGGCCATTTCAGGCGTTCCTACACGGCCATGGCGCACTTTGCAGATATTCAGCGGCGAAACAACATGCCAGTGAGGCGCTTGATTTGCGACAGCCCGACACGTTGGAATTCAACATTTCTAATGTTCGACCACCTGCTCCAACAAGAAAAAGCCCTTAATGAATATTTGTATGACCGGGGTGCTAGGACAGCCTCTGTGGAGCTGGGAATTTTTTTGCCTGTAGGCTCATGCGTCCTTTTGAGGAGGTGGCAAACCTAGTCAGTCGCACCGAAGGCACCATCAGCGACATCATACCATTTGTTTACTTCCTGGAGCGTGCCCTGCGAAGAGTGCTGGATCAGGCCGTAGATGAGCGTGAAGAGGAAGAGGAAGGATGCAGCATTTGGAAAATAAATTAAAAAGTATGCTTTACACAGCGTATAAGGGTGATGTCACAGCACAACGGGAATCTAACAGGGAGAAGAGGTGAAAGTCATCCTCCTCCTCCCACGACCACGCCGGCAAGGACAGGACACTTTAAAGACGTGTTGTTGATGGAGGAAATGCGGAGCTTTTTAAGTCCTACGCATCGCCACAGCCCTTCGGGATCCACCCTCAGAGAACGACTCAACTGACAGGTAGCAGACTACCTCGCCTTAACTGCAGATATCGACACTCAGAGGAGCGATGAACCCCTTGACTACTGGGTGTGCAAGCTTGACCTGTGGCCTGAGCTATCCCAATTTGCGATAGAACTTGTGGCCTGCCCCGCTTCAAGTGTCCTGTCAGAAAGGACCTTCAGTGCAGCAGCAGGTATTGTCACTGAGAAGAGAAGTCGCCTAGGTCAAAAAAGTCTAGATTACCTCACCTTTATTAAGATGAATGAGGGATGGATCCCGAAGGGACTGACACTGGGCGATACATTCGACTAAAATAGGCCTGATGAGATGAGCTGCTTTGGGCTAAAAATGGTCCACACGCTGCTGTATTTTAGCTCTGAATGCCGGTTGACTTGCGTGACTTATCCGCCACCAACTAGGGTTCAAGCCGCAATGTTTTAGGGCACTTTCTGCCTGGGAAACAAACATCAATTTTTATGGCTGCTGCTACAGCAGCGGCTGCAACAGCACCTAATTTTTCAGGCATGTGTACATGCCTAATTTTTCGGCCCTCTGGTGCTGCACTGTGGCTTCAAAAACCAAACCAAAAAAAGGCACATAACAGGGATTAAACTGATAGGACTAGTACTACTTATCACACCACTCCTATCTGGTGGCACATTAGATTGCACGTAGGACTTAAAAAGCTCCGCATGTCCTCCATCAACAAAACGTCTTTAAAGCATCCTGTCCTTGCCGGCGTGGTTGTGGGAGGAGGAGGATGACTTTCACCTCTTCCCCTGTTAGATTCCCGTTGTGTTGTGACATCACCCTTATATGCTGTGTAAAGCATACTTTTTAATTAATTTTGCAAATGCTGCATCCTTTCCGACTTGTTGTAATTCGGTAACATTTCCACCACTTTCTGCTTATACCGGGGGTCTAGTAGCGTGGACACCCAGTACAGGTCGTTCTCCTTCAGCCTTTTTATACGAGGGTCCCTCAACAGGCACGACAGCATGAAAGACCCCATTTGCACAAGGTTGGATGCCGAGCTACTCATTTCCCGTTCCTCCTCCTCCGTGATCTCATTGAAGGTATGTTCTTACCCCCAGCCACGTACAACACCACGGGTACCAAATAGGTGACAACGAGTGTAACTGATCACCTGGCACCCCGACTTGGTACCTCCGTTAATGGATGCTCCTAGTGCTTCCTGAGGACTCCAAGCACTCTGGCAGACACCACAATCACCGAATCCGAGAAACCTTTTAAATTCTCCCAAGTAAACTGTCAAGGCAAGATGTCATATCCATACAATATCACTTGCACATCATAATACCTGATGAATAAGCAAAGTCTACAGATCTTATGAAGACCTAGTATCTAGTATGTACCTAAACTAAAAGGCATTGACGAAACATAATTACAACACAAACATGATGAATAAAAATGCACACAGACAATCATCACCAAATAATAGAAATAACCTTTTGTAACGGACCGTTTCACTTACAAGAGGATAAAACCCAGTTTAGGCGATAATCCCCTTTCCAGATGCACAGGCAGCTACTGCAAACACCATTCTCCCGACTGGAGACACACGAACACTGGATCCGAGAAACCTTTTAAATTCTCCCAAGCATATGAATGCTGTAGACCATTGAATAGGAACCATACGAATAGGCTTGTACTCCTAGCAGTCAACTGGAACAGCATGCAATAAATCCTTCCCCCCAATAATAAGACGACACATCACTTTGAGGGTTAAGCAGGAACTCTGGACTGGCACATCCAGCCTGGCCTTTATTTCAAACTCACACATACAGGCCACACCCAGGGGGAGGCATAAAAGAACCAATGACATAGATGTTACCTCCCACACATCCCCTCCCCTTAGTGTGACACATAATCCCATCATGCATGCAGTTTAAAATATACTTTTACACAACTTTCCTAACTCTAAAACCATACATCACATTCACATAAAAAATACATATCCACAATCAATCCATTCAGGGGAACAACATATTAAAAAATGGCATGGATCAGACCAGGGGTTCAAAAGTTAGTAAAGTATCTTTTAAAACCCCTGGCTTTCCAGCTCAGACTGTTTTTTTTACAGAGCCTTCTCTGTGCTGGAGAAGTAATCTAATTATCTCCAGCACAGAGACAGACTCCATTAACCACATGGTTACAGAAAGACATAAAACACTTTAAAATACAGAAAGTTACTTTTTATCCATAACACACAGACATCTCACATATCCCCAGATAGCTGGGATCTGAGCGCATAAAACTACCGAATAGCGCGCAGATCCTATTCACACAGTACAATTGCCATGAAACTAAAGTCTTTCCCATAGTCTTTCATTATATGAATAGGCTCCATGGTATAGCTATCTGGGGTATCACATTCCCATAAAGTCTGGTCCATAGTCCAAAGGCAAGAGGCGGGCAAACAGCCCCCTCCAAGGACACGTGGCGAGGTCGGTTTCGCCACACCTTTATTATGTAAAACAATGCATTCACAAAACATAACTATATCCCCAATTAATTATAAGACCCAAAACCAGGGAGGGAACGTAAGAAATGGGGGGGAAATATTCGCCTCCTGTCTTTAATAAAATTTAGATTATTCCCTCACCGAGGCTAGAATAATCCCTAATTTTATGGCAGGACAGGAGGCTTCATATTTGCAATTTTAACGCCCAAATAGTAGAACCAGAAGCAATATGACATGGAGGACTGAAATAAAAGGAGAATGGAAAACCCATTCCCTAACCCAAGCAGCGGTGTATAGAAAAAGTAGAAACAGTCCAAAACGTCCGTACGCAGAAATCAACAGCTGTCCATGAGTAGATGGAGGAAAGAACCAGATCCTGGATCTACATGGTCGTGTACAACCTGTCAACAGAGCCGTGGCCTATCCGGAGAATAGGGGTACAACACAGAGAACGAATAGAAATGAAATATGTGTGGAGCAGAAACCGATGTACTGAACGGCAAGAAGGAAGAAGACACTACGTCGATACCATGACGTCAGAACGCCATGAAATACAAGATGGACTGGGGAAAACCGTAAGCGGAAAAACTGGCGCAAGGCAAGTCCTTGTCATCAGGTCATTCCTCATGGAAATGCAGAACACACGATACCACTAGACTTGAGGAATAGCAAGAGATAGGGCTCCCGTAAGGTATACTCCTCTTGGTAGACTGCAGACCACGAGATCCTTACCAATGCCAGAATCTTGCGAAAACGCACATGAGTCGTCCTCTAGCTGACATAGGACGTGGATGGCCCCATACGATCCTACCCTGAGAGGGCAGCTCAGCCAGACAATGGGGACAGCCATAGGGACCCAAACATCTCTCCAGACACCAGTCATGGCAGGCCACCCCTGTGGATCCCACACAGGACATGGAGACAGGGAGTCATAGATTGCCTTCCCACGGCAAACTCCAGCAAAAGGGGAAAGCACGGAGGACTCCTCCGAAGTGGTGTGGCCAGGCGAAACGACACTCCCAGGAATTCGGTCTGAAGCAAAGCCCGAAGTATCCTGGAGGTAAAGAGGATGCGTACGCCCCGAAGGAGACCAAGCTTGGAAAACGCATCCCTCGCCTTGCTGAGGGTCCGGCAGCCAGCTGGAGAACCGCTTCGTATGGCAGTTCGCACCGAATTTAATCATGCCAGTACTTGAGACCCCGGAGGGTGAGGCAACCAATCACTGGGGTCTCTCCATGGTCGGATGAAGCCGTCCGCCACATGAGTGTCTCGTCCCGCAAACATTGTCACAAATGACGAATACTTGTCCAGACGCTATTGTCAGGATCGGGACAGGGATCCAACACGCAGAGTACAAACAGTAGCCAGATACGTATACCGGACCTTAGAATGGCCGGACTAACGTAAGTAGTACAGTATAGAATGGTCAAAGACAAGCCGAGGTCGAGGGTAACAGAAGACAGGTAAGCGAGAGACAAGCCGAATCAAGGGTAACAGAGATAAGCAGAGTAAGGTAAACAAGCCGGGTCAAAACCAAAAGGGATAATAGAATACACAAGCACTGAGTGACTAGAACAAGCTAGAACCACGACAGGGCAATGAGCTAATGAAAGAAGCTCTGTTAAATACCCTGTTCAGAGCAGTAACCACGCCTCCAAGGCGTCCTGATTGGTCCTGCAGCAATTGAGTGACAGGTCGTTCCGGAGGAGTGTCCTGATGACAACTTCCTGCCTAGATGCTGTAAAAGGCAGTCACTCCCTCGCGGCCGGCCTTGCATGACCGGATAGACCGTGGGGAAGGGAGCCATCAGGCCGTCTGGATGGAGGAACAGCTAAGTCTCTACCTCTTTCGGAGGTAGAGACCACAGGTACCCTGACAGCTATAGATAGCGATCCTACGTGAGATCCGACTGCAGTCCAAAGTGGGCAACCAGTGATAAGTCCAGGCCGGAAGGTAGCGAGCAGTACTACTTCCCCTGAGGAAGCTGTAAACGTTGAACAAACCTGCAGATAGTTCCATGCAGTTGGCGTGAAGAGGTTCCTCCTTTGAACTCCAGAGTCCAGGCCGAAGTTGGTTGGGGTCCGAAACTCCTAGGTAGGCCAGGTCCCCCTATGTCGGAGTCATCAATTAAGTTTTAGATGATCTTCGTCCGACGGTCACATGATATGGTCATACCAGGCCGAAGACCCGAGAAATGCGTCACGCTGGAGCGGCTGATAGTACCGGATCCTGGAGGTATGGCCTCGATGGCGAATAACAACTGGTCAATCGACCGAGTTGGGCCCCTAAGTGTGACCCGCAGGTTGCGGAGCATATGCCTGGCATTTTCCTTGAAGACAGACATCTTGGTCCTCGGGTGGCGGAGCATGCCTGGACCGAATATCCTATGAAAGACCAGAAACTGGGTTGACTGGGAGTGAGTCAGATTCAATATGTCTATGTTGATGGCAAAATCCATGTGGGTTCCTCTCATGTCCAGTTGAGGGAGAGAACCATTCATCCACGCCGAGCAGCTCTGAGGGGATGAGTGCCCTCCGTCTCAAAGTGTCCGCAGGCGACATATGCATTGGGAGCATGTAGGATGGGGATGGGGCGGGAGTCCACTCCGCCGCACACTTCGCCCAGCATGGCAACTTCGGAATGGACGCCTCTTTTGGTCATGCGTATTGCTCATGGAACGGTCCAAGGTTCTGTAACCTTGATCCCCGTTTTGCGGTTCTCAGGGGTAGAAATCAACTAGGCGATACCTATAAGTCATATAGGTACATTCCAAAAGGGAATTTAGTATTATTCGCTTTCCAAGCTCTAACGTGCCATTTGTCCCGAGGAAACATCTGTGTCCGCGTGTCGTCGACATCCAGTGGTTAGTCCCGGATAGAGTGCAAACCCTGTATCAGGTGTCTGCGGGGACCTTTCCGGACTCCGTCATGAAGACTGATCCTCTAGATAAATCCATCCGTTAGCCAACGCGTGCCAGGGGTGCTTGGTGTAGCGTCTAGGATGGCCGGTGGAGTGTCCCCTGTAGGGTACCGATGGTTTCTGGCAGTGAGGACAGCGGGGTGGCATGAGGACAGGCCAAGTGACCTTCTGGGCACGGGAGATTTGTCCTTTAGTCGTGATTGCATAACTGTCATAGAGGTAACACTGTTGGAGTGATACCTGGTGAGGCCAGCTGGGGGTCACCCAGCGTGCAAGATGGGGTCACCCAACAAGCACAAGCATATTATGCAGTATAGGCCAGCAGGGGAGGGGGTCACCCTCAGTCTGAACATAATCGGACACTGTAGGTACAGTAGTGCCGTAGTGGTTGGCCTTCAGACGTGATTGCATAACTGCCATAGAGGTAACACTGTCTGAGTGATACCTGGTGCGGCCAGCTGGGGGTCACCCAGCGTGCAAGAGGGGGTCACCCAACAAGCACAAGCATACTATGCAGTATAGGCCAGCAGGGGAGGGGGTCACCCTCAGTCTGAACATAATCGGACACTGTAGGTACAGTAGTGCCGTAGTGGTTAGCCTTCAGACGTGATTGCATAACTGCCATAGAGGTAACACTGTCTGAGTGATACCTGATGCGGCCAGCTGGGGGTCACCCAGCGTGCAAGAGGGGGTCACCCAACAAGCACAAGCATACTATGCAGTATAGGCCAGCAGGGGAGGGGGTCACCCTCAGTTTGAACATAATCGGACACTGTAGGTACAGTAGTGCCGTAGTGGTTAGCCGTATAATAAAAGTAGCCAGACATTGCCAGTCCAGTAGTGCAGACGGCAGGAGGGGGTCACCCTCATATAACCATAACCGGGCATTGCAGATCCAGCAGAGCTGTAGGTAAGAGGGGGTCACCCTCAGTGTGGTATCATAGAGGTCTGTACACCCAGTAGTGCAGTCAGCGAGGGGGGTCACTCTCATTATGGTTATGACAGGACTGTATGTGGGACCGGTAAGGCCCCCTGAGGGGTAGAAGGGTCCATACAGCTAGAAGCTGATGCACATCTACAGACCACTCAGGCATAATAATATTAGGATACATTTGAAGTGTATGTATAGTGGAAATTTTAAGCCCCTTGCAGGAAGGGCAGCAAAACCTTGGCAGGGGAGCTAGGTGCTGAAAACAGACCATATAATGTTTGTTGAGAGAAAGGCTGGAGTAGCAAATATCACATGTGGCATAGTCTTGTTAAACAATGATTTTTAAACAAAGATATTTATTTGAGCAGTAATACCCCTGTAAATCTAAGATTCTCCTTAGTAGCAAAAAGTGTGGCAAGTTTACTGCTAGGATAGAGAACCTAGTCACATTGCATCAGACATCATAGTAAGCTGCAGTGTGAGCTGTGAGAGTGCCTGGGGCAGATCCTGCTATCCAGGATCTGTTACATATGCAGCATGTGAGACAGGCACAGTAAGTAGGGGGATAGCTGAAATATTGGGCTATCTCCCCTTATATAGGGAGAGGGAAGGCTGGCCACATGGCCAGCAGGCAGCAGGGCAGCTCGGTGGGTGAGACCGGGCTGTTTGCGACGCATGGAGCCCATGCGGCTCCAAAAAAATGGCCACCGCGGCTCCAACAAAATGGCCGCAGCGGCCACAAAAAGGACTAGCGCGGCCTACCGCGTGGTGCTCGCGCAGCACTGCCACGGTTGAAAAAATTGCTCAGCAAGCGGCCAGGGGCCGCGGGGAGCAGGTGGGGAATAAGGGAGAAAGGGTATGGGCGACAGAGCCCAGCAGGGGGACCCAGGGAGGGGAAACAGAGTACAGGCAGAGTAAAAGCATCAAAGCAGGGACATCCAGTCCCCATACTGCAGAGTGAGAAAACTGCATGCTACATAGCATGGAGTGGTATAGGAAATAACACAGAATAAACTGCCTAGCTAAACCCAGCAATAGACTGCCTAGATAAACACAGCAAAGACTGCCTAGATAAACACAGCCATAGACTGCCTAGCTAAACACAGCAATAGACTGCCTAGCTAAACACAGCAATAGACTGCCTAGCTAAACACAGCAATAGACTGCCTAGATAAAGCCAGCAATAGACTGCCTAGATAAAGCCAGCAATAGACTGCCTAGATAAAGCCAGCAATAGACAGCTTAGATAAAGCCAGCAATAGACTGCCTAGATAAACACAGTAATAGACTGCCTAGATAAACACAGCAGACAAACTGTTAAAATAAATTCAGCAAGAACCTGCCTAAATAAATTCAGCAGTTCAGCTGCTTAAACAAACCTATGAAATAGACTGATTAAACAGACTGTTCAAATAAGCAAGCAGCATGTAGGATAAAAAAAACAACCCAGAGCAGAGACAACTATGAGTTGGTGAGTGCTAACCTGGAGGCGGCAGCAAAGAAAGAGGAAGTGGAAGAGCCTGCTTATGGGTTTTATACTACTGTTGCTTTGTTCTGATTGGTTGTTTTGAAAAGTTCTGTTAACTGTTTCTTTGCTGCTGGAGGTTTCAGTAAAGAAGGTAAAGCAAATATGAAGCCTCCTGTCCTGCCATAAAATTCCATTGAAATGTTCCAACAATCTTACGTGAAGTTTTCTGATCGTACGTCCTATATATTGGACTCCACACTTGCACTGTAACATATATACCACATACTTGCTCTGACAAATGATAAAATGTTTAATTTTAAAAATGTCTTTGGTCACAGTACTAGAAAATTCCGTAGTCTTGTTCTTCTGGAATTTACATGTACTGCACCTACCACATTTAAAAAAAACACCTTTTGGTTTTTCTGATAAATTAACTTTCTCATTTGTAATTTATTTTTTGGGTAAAACACTAGGAGCTAAGATATTCCTTAGATTATTAGGTCTTCTATATATTACCTTGGGATTTCTAGGTAAAATCTTTCCTAAATATTTATCTTGCAGCAAGATAGGCCAATTATTTTTAATCGATTTCTGTATTAAATCGGCCTTGTTATTAAACTTTGTCAAAAAAGCAAATTCAGAGCATTTCCTTACATCATTCTTATTTCTATTGCTTTTTACCAGAAGGTCTTTCCTCTGTAGACCTTCTACCCCTCTCTGGGTGTTGGACAGAAGTTCTCTAGGATAGTTTCTATCTAAAAATGTCTTATTTAAAATTTGAACCTGTTCCTTAAAAACTTTCTTCTCTGTGCAATTTTTAAAAACCCTCATCTGTTGTCCTTTAGGAATGTTAGCCATTTACGATGATGACAGCTTGAAAATTCAATAAAACCGTTCCCATCAGTTGGTTTAAAAAAAGTTTTACTTTGAATTTTTCCTTCTTTTAAAAACAAAGTTAGATCTAAAAAGTTAATACTCGTGACATGAATCTCTTCTGTAAATTTAAGACCATATGAATTAAGATTAATATAGGCTAAAAACTCAGCTAAAAGACTCCTGCTCCCCCTTCCAGATAATTAGAACATCGTCTATATACCTCCTCCATTGCACCAGGCTCGCACCAAACGGATTATTATGCCAAATATTACTCAATTCCCAATCTGCTACAAAAAATATTGGCATAACTTGGTGCGCACCTGGTGCCCATCGCTGTCCCACACGTTTGAAGGTAATAGACTCCCTCGAACCAAAAATAATTGTGGAACAGGATGAATCTGATGAGATCTAGGATAAAACACGCTTGTTCCAAATTCATCTCAGGATCATTAATCAACACATTTTTCACAGCCTTAATGCCTTTCTCATGATCAATTACAGTGTAAAAAGATGTCACATCCACTGTCACCCAGAGGTAATCCTCTTGCCAATCTAGACCTTCAAATTCTTTAATAATCTGGGCGGAGTCTTTTGTGTATGATCTTGCCAACGTCACATATTTTTGTAAAAAGAAATCTATATATTGCGAGATGTTACTGGTCAATGACCCAATACCACTAATAATAGGTCTCCCTGGTGGAGACTTGAGGCACTTATGTACTTTGGGTACGTAATAAAAGACAGCTGTTCTGGGAGAGGAAATAAAAAGATAATGAAACTCATCCTTATTTATAATATCCTTATCCATACCCAATGTTAAAATATTATGTAATTCCTCTTTAATTTCGCATGTGGGGTTACCTCTTAAAATTTTATAAGTATTAGAGTCCCCTAATATTCTCTGTGACTCTTTGATATAGTCCTCTCTATTTAAAATCACAATACTCCCTCCTTTATCAGCTTGTCTAATCACTATCTCCTTATTGTCTTTTAAGACTTTTAAAGCTTGTTTTTCCATTTTTGTCAGATTTTCTTTGCCTCTATTTTTAGAAAGTTTCTCAAATTCGCTCATTATCAGCGAATTTGAAAATTTTAATTGTTTTGCTGCTAATCTGCTAAATAGTACATTTTGGCGCGTGCACTTCATATCTGACAGTCAAATCGAAGCGTCTATTGTGTGCTTACAGTGCAGTTGTAAAAATTATACTTTTCTGGGTGCTAATCTGCTGAATAGTACATTTTGGGGTGTGCACTTCATATCTGAGGGTCAAATCGAAGCATCGAATAGTGTGCTTACAGCGCAGTTGTAAAAATTCTAATTGTTTTGCTGCTAATCTGCTAAATAGTACATTTTGGGGCGTGCACTTCATATCTGAGAGTCAATTTAGGTCTTTCGGGGGTGGGGGCCAGGGGGGAGGACATTAGGTTTGGATTAAGTAACCAATCAGAGAGTTATGAGTCAAATTACACAGCGTAGGAAAATTCCAAAGAACCTTCCCACGCTGTGTAAAATGACACAGAGCACTCTGATGGATTTCAAACCAACCAATCAGAGTGCTGTGACAGGTAAATGTAGAGACTTACCTGTCAGTCTCTTCATTTACCTGTCAGAGCACTCTGATTTGATGGCTTAAACCCACCAATCAGAGAGCTCTGAGCCTTATTGCGGGGCAAGGCTTTATAAGCCTTGCCCCGCCCTGCAGAGCTCAGTCTGCGCGGAGCCCTCCATGGGTGAAGAAGGATTATTTATTTTTGCGCTCGTTTTTTTTTATATATATAATTGCGTCGGCTATTATGATTCTGATTTAGGGCCCCCATCCGCCGCTCAGGGGTGGGGGCCAGGGGGAGGACATTAGGTTTATTTAGGGCCCCCACCCGCCGCTCAGGGGTGGGGGCCGGGGGGCACTATTTTTATTTTTTTATTTTTAAACAGTGAGCAGCCACAGGCTGCTCACTGTTTAATAGACATGCCCCTATTCGCTGTATAGTGAGTAGGGGCAAAATTTACTAATACTAAGTAATTTTTACTTAGTATTAGTAAATTTGGCTGAAAGACCAATTTAGGTCTTTCAGCCTTTTGGTAGATAACTCCCTAATACCGTGGGAATTAGGGAGTTATCTACCAAGCGGCTGCAAGAGAAGTCCCGAGGTGCCGAAATTCCGAAGTTTCGAAGTGCCGAAGTTGCCGAAGTCTTGAAGTGCCGAATTGCGAAAATCCTGAATTTCGGAATGCCGAACCGAACCAAAAATGTTCCCCATGCACATGCCTACTGCTAATCTGCTGCTTACATTGGAGTTTTAAAAAGACTGTTTTTTTTTTTTTTTGGTGCTATAAAGTATATTTGGGGCGTTCACTTCATATCTGAGAGTCACATCGAAGCGTAACTTTTATTTGAATTTACTACATCGGTCACTTGTAATATTGTTTCACACCTACAACACTTGTTACACAGATCTAAGTAATAGAAAACAGATTTAGATTTTCTACACTAGAAACTACCAGATAACAAGCTGCTATATTTAAACCAGTTATCAATAGCTAAGAGGTACTTAAACAATATTGTAATTCTGGGGCAATACCCTCACAAGTCACACTGAGAGGTCAGTTTATAGGGAAAACTGTTGACTGGATACAATTCTAAAACAATTTCCATATGTCCTGTGCAGACTTTACATGCTGGAAAAACACAGGTGCCAACTGCTGTGGCTTTCTCAGTGTGCATACCGGCAAGGAGGGCAGGGTTGAGGAGTGGGTGGAAGATGATGTGGAGGATGATGAGGTCCTAGACCCCACATGGAATCAAGGTCATGCGAGTGACGTGTGCAGTTTGGAGGAAGAGTCGCTGGTCGCACAGAGGCACCAGCACAGCATAAGAGGGAGAAGGGTGCAAAAGTGGAGCGGCCGTCCTCTAGCGCTCGTCAGCATGTATTAGCTCGAGAATTACCAGTTATCCAAGTAATACATGTAGCGATCAAAGGATCCATAATAGAGTTGAGCGAACCCGAACTGCAAAGTTCGGGTTCGTATCAGATATAACGATCCATTACACTGGCTGGGCGCCAGTCTGACGACCCAGTATGCCATATGTTGAAGTTAGGAGTCACAGTGTGGAATGGATTAGCAGGGTCTGGTGCAGCGTAACCGCACACCCCCTGGTGTTAAGCACCAGGGTTTGTGTGGCCACATACCAGGACCCTGATGCAGCTTCAGTAAAAAGAGTACTGGATACCAGAAGCCATCACCAGACTGTTCCGCAACTTGGAACAGGATGTGACATTCACTGTTGAGGCTGTGCGCGCTTTTGGCGTTGTCACCCTGCTGCTGCTCGCCTGTCTGCGTTGCAGCGTAACTTCAGCCTTCCCGCTCACTGCCTCATGAGAATGTGCGAGCAGGAGCAGGCGATAGTGGAGTTTCAGCTGCAGCATGCACGGGTCAGTGGCTCTGCACCAGACTTCCCTCCAATTGATCAGAGTTAAAGGATTTCAAGTGGACTCATTACAATTACAAAGAGTGCTTTACTGTTATTTGTCGTCACTACCTTCCGCGTCGGGAGTGTGTCATTTGCATGCCTGCTGCCTTCCTTGCATATGGTAGCCATTTCTCAGGGTCCCTGTACGGAATGAAACCCTGATTTCCCGTTACCCGTGGTCACCATGGTAGGAGCAGAAACTGGCATCAAGGTTGATATGGATGACATCCGCATGCAAAGTCGCCGCCACAAGGATGTGCGATTGGCACGAAGTTCTCTAGAGTCAACAATGTGCCTGCGCAACTATAATGTCAACAGCTACTCTGCGGAACAGAGTTGTCTTTTTTTACATGTCCCAATATTTTGGGGGCTACCACAATTAAAAAATGTGTATATATATATATAAAAAACAGTGTTGGCTACCTCATCCTCCTCCTCCACCGCTGCTTCCACCTACACCGCCACGGTCACCACCTCCTCAACCTATGGGTCACTTAGTATAAACTATGTACACATTAGCAGAGGCTTGTGAAGGCCTTTTCTCCATGCATCAAGTGTTGAGCATTTCTCCATGCATCAGGACTGCAAGAAATGCACCGCAGGCCGCAAATGTTTCTTTTTTTCTATGTATCAATATTTTGTGGGCTACCACAATTAAAAAAAACAAAACATAAAACAGTGTTGGCTACCTCATTTTCCTCCTCCGCTGCCACGGTCACCGCCTCCTCAACCTATGGGTCACTTAGTATAAACTATGTACACATTAGCAGAGGCTTGTGAATGCCTTTTCTCCATGCATCAGGAGTTGAGCTCAGTTTGAACAATGAAAGAGAATACCCTGCACTCCAACACTCTCTCAAATGGATAATTCTGGTGATCCTCCTGACAGCCATGCTTTAGATTTTGATTTATGTTCTTCAAAAGCTAAAATCCAAGATTCCACCTAGTGCTATTTTATTGCTCAGCTGTATTTTACATTTTTATGTTATTTTAAGTGATTTCCCTATCCACATTTGTTTGCAAGGCACTTGTCCTACTCTTACCCCCCATTTTACTTGCTTTTGCAGCTCTCTAGCCCTTTCCAGAAGTTTTTTAGAGGCATTTTTGTGGCCAAAAGTTCGGGTGCTCATTGACTTCAATGGGGTTCGGGTTCAGGATCAAGTTCGAGACTGAACCCGGACTTTTTTTCGAAGTTCGGCCGAACCCCCCGGACTCGAACATCCAGGTGTCCACTCAACTCTAGTTATGTTACTTCAAGAGTGCTAGAGCTTGATAAAAAAAAAAAGTATTTCGCCACATTCTTGTCTGACTTGAGAGATCTTGAAATGTGGTGATATGTTTAAATTTCTCGGGGAAATCTTCTTTGCCTCTGAGCAGCTTCAACACCTGTTGTTTGTGTGTAAAGGAGAAAAAGCATGCTATAACGTCTCTTGGATAGTGAGAGGGAATGCCGTTCGGTTTTAGTAGTCTGTGCACCCTTTCTAGTATAGGAAGTTGATCATTAATCTGAAGTCCTGCTTCTTGAAAATATAAAAGTAAAAAGTATTTTAATTGATCCTGGGTGATAGATTCTGATATATTCCTAAAACGAACATTACACCTCCTTGCTCGGTATTCCATATCTCTTAGCTCTCTGTTTGAATATCAGCAGCTTAAAGAATCTTTATTGATCTTCTATTTTGTCAATTTTATCCAGCACTGCACTCAGTTTAAAATTTATTTCTGTCATCTGTTTATCTCTGTCATCTGTATTTTAATTTCATTGGAGCTGTTAAAAATCTCATTGGAAATTTGAGCAAATTGCTCCTCTAGTCTAGCCACCAAAAAATATTGAGTAATATATTGTGATTGCTCTGCAGCTTGAGCATTTATTGTTTGAGTGGTCTGGTCTTGATTTAATAAGTTATTCTCTTTGCCAGATTGCTTCTCTTTGCTTGGTGAAAAGAACCCTGACAATCTAGCCGTGTCATCTCTTTTTTTCTTGCGGCTTTAATTGTTTCTTAGTAGCCATCTTAATGGGGTATACAATTTCTCCTCTCACTTTATATTGCTTCTAAGTTAATTAATTGACAGTTTATGATACTTTAATACTTCTTATATAATATTTTTTGCTTGTTTTTTGTTTATAACAATCTACAAGCTACTATATTCTTCCACATAAACACAGTGCCTTAATCCATTAGTTAGGCGTTGAAATAGGATCCTCTAGACCCTCCAGAGCACCTCAAGCTCGTCCCACTTAATCCAGTTCTATCTTTCCGACTAATGCGATACCTGTATGTGCCGCGTTTTCCTGTTTGTGTTTCAATAGCTTTCTTGTTGTGCTTCGATAATCTTCTGGGTTCTAGCTCGGCGATAGTCTTCGGCTTCATTGAACTCCGTCTCCCTCGCTAGCCCCGACCTCACGCCATGTTCACCAGACTCTGCCTGTCAGGGGCCCGTGGTCCCCTCTTCCCCTACCTGTCGGCGAGCGGCGTCCTCTCTGCTTGACGCGTCGCTCGCGTCCTCCTCCTCTCCTCCCAGCGGCAGCATGTATAACGCTGGGAGCCGGCACCTTTATCCGACCGCCGGGGTCACTCACGTGATCTGCCGTTAAAGCAACAGCACAATAATCACAGTGGGAGGTGTAAATACCTCCCACGTGTGATTGTTAATACTGATTGGAAATTATCCAATCAGAATTAAGCACAGGAGTTATATACTCACCTTTCCTGTCTCTCAGTGCCCTGTTGTGGTCTTTTGATACCTGTATTGCAGTTTGCTCGTGTGTCTCTCTCTGGTTACCGACTATTTGGCTTGTTATTCCGATTTTCCCGTATTCTCCATTCCTTTGACCTCGGCTTGTTTCTCGTTCTGTTTTCTGGCTCCCTTTACTTGGCTTGTCTCCTGACTATTCTTAGTGTGCTTAACCCGGCCACTCTAAGGACCGGTATTGCACCCTTTCCTTCTGTGTCCTGTTAGCGTGTTTGGTTCCCGAATCATGACATTACAACAGGGCCATAATGGAACCTGCTGACATTCCACAGCTATTAGTTAATCAGGAGGCTAGAATGGACGGTTTAGACCACCATATGGATCAGTTTGCTCAAGCTTTACAAACCATACTGGCTCGTACTGCACACTTGCAACCTGCCGTTCAGGAGGCTGCTGCTGCTGTGCCCGAACCCATTCCCAATCCAGTACCCGTTCCTGCTCACGTAGCGGTGATCCAGCATTGTGTTGTGGTTTCCTCAACCAAATTGATATCCATTTGGTGATGAATCCACGTTCCTACCCCACTGACAGAACCAAAATTGCTTTTTTAGTAAACCACTTGTCCGGGAAAGCTTTAGCATGGGCCAACCCCATGTGGGAGAATACATCTCCTATGTCCTTTGCAGAGTTTTTGACAGCTTTCAAACGCACGTTTGATCAACCCGGTAGGGTTGCCTCTGCTGGCAAAGCTCTGCTTAGGGTTCGACAGGGTAACAGATCTGTAGCGGATTATACTATAGAATTCCGCACTCTAGCAGCTGAAGTGGTTTGGAATAACGACTCCCTCGTAAAGGCCTTTCAGGGGGGTTTGGCCGCTTACATACTGGATGAAATAGCATCCAGGGAATTGCCTGTTCTTCTGGATGATGTTATAGACTATATCATTCTTATTGACAACCGTATTAGAGAGAGGCGTAGTCAAAGACGGATGAATACTCAGGTGTTACCTGCTCTACCTAGTACTGCATTACTAGCTTTACCCCCTCCTAGTCAACCAGCCCCCGAACCCATGCAATTGGGTGCTACGGGGTTAACCTGAAAGAGCGTATCGTAGAAGGGAGGGGTTATGCCTTTATTGTGGAAGAGGGGGCACCTCTGTAGGACCTGCCCTAAATTGCAGGAAAACTTCAGCACCTAAGGCCTAGAGAGGGGTCGGCCTCAGGTGTTATGACTTTGGACCCTCATGTGTCCATCTCTAGACCGTTTATCACGGCTTCTCTTTTGGTCAATAAAACCATTATAACTACCAAAGCCTTGATCGATTCAGGTGCGTCAGACAACCTTATGGATGAGAACTGCAGCCTTGACTTTGATCCAAAAGGCCACACCCTTAGCCGTTGAGGCCATAGATGGTAGACCACTTGAGAAACCTCTGGTGACCCATGAAACCCAAGAAATGGTTATGTCTGTGGGTGCTTTGCACAAGGAAAGGTTAACCTTCCAAATAATTGACTCCCCTACAGCTCCCATCGTTCTGGGCTTTTCCCTGGTTAAACACAACCCAGTACTTGATTGGGGTTGTTTAGATATACTCTCCTGGGGGGAATCTTGTCAACGAGACTGTATGGCCCATGTACGTCCTGTTTGTTTACTCAATGTGCCCACGGCTAAACCACTTTCTGTTTCTGTCCCTTCTGTGTATGCAGACCTTGCATTGTTTTTTTAAAAAAAGGGAGGCAGATAAGCTACCTCCACACCGTGACTATGACTGTGCCATAAACCTGTTACCGGGTACTATGCCTCCTAGGGGTAAGGTCTACCCTCTTTCTGAGAAAGAAAATCAGGTCATGGAGGAGTACATACGTGAATCCTTAAGTAAAGGTTTTATCAGAAGGTCCTCCTCTCCTGCTGGTGCTGGTTTCTTTTTTGTTGCCAAGAAAGAGGGTGATTTGAGGCCATGTATCGACTACAGGGGTCTGAACAATATAACGATAAAAAACGCCTATCCTATCCCTCTCATCACTGAGTTGTTTGATCGTGTTAAAGGTTCCAGATATTTTACCAAACTAGACCTCAGGGGGGCTTATAACCTTGTTCGTATTAAGGAGAATGATGAGTGGAAAACAGTGTTCAATACACGCAGTAGGCATTCCGAGTATCTAGTCATGCCTTTCGGACTGTGTAATGCTCCTGCTGTGTTCCAGGATCTCATAAATTATGTCCTTAGGGATCTACTGCATATCTGTGCTGTGGTATACCTTGATGACATACTTGTATATTCTCCTGATTTAAAGTCACAACATAAACATGTGAGGATGGTGCTTAAGAGATTGTTGCAGAACGGTCTTTATTGCAAATTAGAAAAATGTTTGTTCGACCAGTGTTCTGTACAATTCCTAGGGTATGTCATTTCTGAACAGGGATTCAGCATGGATCCTTCTAAATTGGAAGCCATATTGTCTTGGCCTCTTCCCCAAGGACTTAAGGCAATACAGCGCTTTATAGGGTTTGCCAATTATTATCGAAGGTTTATCAAAAACTTTTCATCTATTATTTCTTCTATCACAAAACTGAATAAAAAAGGGTTGCACCCCAGGGTTTGGACTCCTCAAGCCCTTGAGGCCTTCGAGACTCTCAAAAAGGCATTTGCCACTGCTCCTGTGCTACACCACCCAGATCCTTCCCTTCCCTTTGTTATGGAAGTAGACGCTTCTGAATCAGGTGTAGGAGCAGTGTTGTCACAAAGACAATCGTATGCCGAACCACTCCATCCCTGTTCTTACTTTTCTAAAAAGTTGTCTGATTCAGAAAAGAATTCCGACGTCGGGAACAGGGAACTATTGGCTATTGTGATGGCTTTTAGAGAATGGAGGTACTTATTAGAGGGAGCTAGACACAAAATCTTGGTTATAACTGATCATAAGAATCACTCCTATATAGCAGATGCTAAAAGGTTGTCCTCCCGGCAGGCTAGATGGTCTTTATTTCTTTCACGCTTTCAGTACATTATCACATATAGGCCTGGATACCGTAATGTGAAGGCTGATGCTATCTGCCGATTGGAGTCGATTGCTCCCGCTCCTGAACCCAGTGTGCCTACATCTCAGATAATAGCTGCTACCCGTTTGGTTATTTCATCTCTTTTCCTTGACAGTATCAAGGCATACCAATCCCAAGCACCCTCTCAGACACCTGTTGGTAGACTATACGTGAAAGTAAAAGACAAAAAAGAGTTATTAGCTTTATTTCACACCGCCAAAACTGCTGGTCATCCAGGGGTTACCAAAACGTAAGGGTCTCCTTCAACAGTTTTGGTGGCCCTCACTTAAAAAGGATGTGGTAGATTATGTGCAGGCTTGTCGTGTCTGCACACAGTGTAAGTCCCCTAATGTTAAACCCCTGGGACTCCTTATGCCCCTATCTGTACCCAAGACACCATGGGCACACTTATCCATGGATTTTATTGTGGATCTTCCTTCATCTGATGGACAGACAGTAATTTTGACTGTAACCGATAGGTTCTCCAAAATGGCGCACTTTATTCCACTTAAAAAGCTACCTTCTGCGGTTCAGTTGGCTCAGGTGTTTGGCAAAGAGGTGTTCCGCTTGCATGGTATACCACAGGATATCGTATCCGACAGGGGCCCTCAATTTGTCTCTCGGTTTTGGAGGGGCTTTTGTGCTGAGATGGGGGTCTCCTTGTCGTTTGCTTCCTCCTATCATCCACAATCTAATGGAGCTGCCGAACGGGCAAATCAGTCTGTGGAGTTGTATTTACGCTGCTTCACGAATGCGCACCAGGACAACTGGTCTCATCTCCTTCCCTGGGCTGAATTTGCCAGGAACACTGTGACTCATTCATCTACTGGCGTAAGTCCTTTTATGGTGGCTTATGGGTTCCAACCCTCTGTCCTTCCCGGTGTGTTCTCTGACAAGGGAATGCCCGCTTTGGATGAGCACCTCGCCTCCTTACGGAAGATGTGGGATCAGGTCCATGCTGCTCTCTCTCGTGCTGCAGTTACTCAGAAGAGATTCGCTGATTGTCGTAGGTGTGCGGCTCCTTCTTATGCTCCGGGTGATAGGGTTTAGTTGTCCTCTAGGAATCTCCGCCTCAGGGTTCCCTCAATGAAATTCGCGCCCAGGTTCCTTGGTCCCTATAAGGTATTACGTAGAGTTGGTCCCGTGTCCTACTCCCTGGCCTTACCTCCTTCCATGCGTATACCTAACACTTTTCACATCTCCCTTTTGAAGCCCTTGCTCTGTAATCGGTTTTCTGGGTCTCTCAGGCGTTCCGATGCCCTCCGCGCGGTCTCTGGTACGAGGTGGCTGCTCTCCTTAATTCTCGTTTCTCTCGAGGTCGGTTACAGTATCTGGTTGATAGGAAGGGTTACGGCCCTGAGTAGTGGTCTTTGGTTTCTGTCTCTGATTTGGACGCGCCCTCTTTGATCCGCTCCTTTCATGCGCGGTTTCCTTTGAAGCCTTAGACTTCCCGCCCTCCGGGCGGTCCTCGAGGGGGGGTTATGTCAGGGCGGTCCCCTCTTCCCCTACCTGTTGGCGAGCGCCGTCCTCTCTGTTTAACGTGCCGCTCGCGTCCTCCTCCTCTCCTCCCAGCGGCAGCATGTATAACGCTGGGAGCCGGCACCTTTATCCGACCGCCGGGGTCACTCACGTGATCTGCCGTTAAAGCAACAGCACAATAATCACAGTGGGAGGTGTAAATACCTCCCACGTGTGATTGTTAATTCTGATTGGAAATTATCCTTTCAGAATTGAGCACATGAGTTATATACTCACCTTTCCTGTCTCTCAGTGCCCTGTTGTGGTCTTTTGATACCTGTATTGCAGTTTGCTCGTGTGTCTCTCTCTGGTTACCGACTATTTGGCTTGTTATTCCGATTTTCCAGTATTCTCCATTCCTTTAACCTCGGCTTGTTTCTCGTTCTCCTGTTTTCTGGCTCCCTTTACTTGGCTTGTCTCCTGACTATTCTTAGTGTGCTTAACCCGGCCACTCTGAGGACCGGTATTGCACCCTTTCCTTCTGTGTCCTGTTAGCGTGTTTGGTTCCCGAATCGTGACACTTCCACTTCGACGTCTCCTACATCATCACGTCTCAAACTTTACTGTAATAGCTGATTGTTATTGTTTATGTTTGTCTGTGGATAAATGTATACGTATTAAAAACTTAAGAAAATAATTTATACTAAAAAAATAAAAAAGCAACATAGAACTCACTACGGAAATACTTGCTATATAGTCAGTAATTAAAAGCATATTAGCAACCTTAAGAGATGGGAGAAGGAGCTACACTGTGTGCAGAATTATTAGGCAAATGAGTATTTTGACCACATCATCCTCTTTATGCATGTTGTCTTACTCCAAGCTGTATAGGCTCGAAAGCCTACTACCAATTAAGCATATTAGGTGATGTGCATCTCTGTAATGAGAAGGGGTGTGGTCTAATGACATCAACACCCTATATCAGGTGTGCATAATTATTAGGCAACTTCCTTTCCTTTGGCAAAATGGGTCAAAAGAAGGACTTGACAGGCTCAGAAAGTCAAAAATAGTGAGATATCTTGCAGAGGGATGCAGCACTCTTAAAATTGCAAAGCTTCTGAAGCGTGATCATCGAACAATCAAGCGTTTCATTCAAAATAGTCAACAGGGTCGCAAGAAGCGTGTGGAGAAACCAAGGCGCAAAATAACTGCCCATGAACTGAGAAAAGTCAAGCGTGCAGCTGCCAAGATGCCACTTGCTACCAGTTTGGCCATATTTCAGAGCTGCAACATCACTGGAGTGCCCTAAAGCACAAGGTGTGCAATACTCAGAGACATGGCCAAGGTAAGAAAGGCTGAAAGACGACCACCACTGAACAAGACACACAAGCTGAAACGTCAAGACTGGGCCAAGAAATATCTCAAGACTGATTTTTCTAAGGTTTTATGGACTGATGAAATGAGAGTGAGTCTTGATGGGCCAGATGGATGGATTGGTAAAGGGCAGAGAGCTCCAGTCCGACTCAGACGCCAGCAATGTGGAGGTGGAGTACTGGTTTGGGCTGGTATCATCAAAGATGAGCTTGTGGGGCCTTTTCGGGTTGAGGATGGAGTCAAGCTCAACTCCCAGTTTCTGGAAGACACCTTCTTCAAGCAGTGGTACAGGAAGAAGTCTGCATCCTTCAAGAAAAACATGATTTTCATGCAGGACAATGCTCCATCACACGCGTCCAAGTACTCCACAGCGTGGCTGGCAAGAAAGGGTATAAAAGAAGAAAATCTAATGACATGGCCTCCTTGTTCACCTGATCTGAACCCCATTGAGAACCTGTGGTCCATCATCAAATGTGAGATTTACAAGGAGGGAAAACAGTACACCTCTCTGAACAGTGTCTGGGAGGCTGTGGTTGCTGCTGCACACAATGTTGATGGTGAACAGATCAAAACACTGACAGAATCCATGGATGGCAGGCTTTTGAGTGTCCTTGCAAAGAAAGGTGGCTATATTGGTCACTGATTTGTTTTTGTTATGTTTTTGAATGTCATAAATGTATATTTGTGAATGTTGAGATGTTATATTGGTTTCACTGGTAAAAATAAATAATTGAAATGGGTATATATTTGTTTTTTGTTAAGTTGCCTAATAATTATGCACAGTAATAGTCACCTGCACACACAGATATCCTCCTAAAATAGCTATAACTAAAAACAAACTAAAAACTACTTCCAAAAATATTCAGCTTTGATATTAATGAGTTTTTTGGGTTCATTGAGAACATGGTTGTTGTTCAATAATAAAATTAATCCTCAAAAATACAACTTGCCTAATAATTCTGCACTCCCTCTATATACATAAAGTGTCTTGAGTTTGGATAGTTTGGAAAACTGTAGAGAGACTGTATATACTTTGGTTGTTTTGTTTTTTTTCCCTTTGGCCTCCTTTTTTCCCCTTAATTATTTAAAGGTACAAAATGGCGGCTAAGAAAGCCCAAGAAAAAAAAACACACACAAAAAAAACTGGAGGGTAAAAATGAACCACTGGAGAAACGTTTATCTTTTTTTTTAACCTCAATCTTTGAAAATAGGGGATCAAAGTAATGAAGCAATGAAGAGTGTGGATCATGAGAGAGCAGAAAAGGCTGTGATAACAACCGAATTCCAACAGGTGACGGTAGACCTACTCAACAGCGATCTGGAAACTCAATTTATAAAGCTTGAAAATTAAATTCAACGTCTATCAGAAGACTTTAAAGAGGAGTTACTCATGATCAATGGAAAATTAAATGAAAACTCTGAAAACATTTAAAAAATTGCAACAAGGCCTGCTCCAAAATCAAAATGTCATGGAACAATTAAAAAACAAATTTGCTCAGATGGAACAAAAACAAGCAGATCTGGAAGATAGATCACTCCGCAATATATTAAAAATAAGATATCCTGAAGAAGTCACTGCGGGGAAATTAGAAGAATTTTTAAATACTGTTTCGCCAGTTTGAATATAAACGAAACGTATGGCCCTTTAATGGAACGATGGCACAGGATGCCAAAACATCTGTCTACGAATATCCCTAGAGATGTAATGTTGTGCTGCTCATCAATCCAAATTAAAACAGCTATAACTAACTAATTAGAGAGGGAAAAATACAAGCTCCATATAAAAAACTGGCAGTTTTCCCAGATTTATCGATTTATACAGGAATAAAAAGATCTTTTACAAAATTTACAGAAATTCTAAGAGCCAATAAAATTCAATACAAATGGGGTTTCCCAGTGAGACTTTTGATTCATAAAGATTTAAAAATGTATGCAATTGACTCCCCAGAAGAAGTGAAAGCATGGCTACAAGAGAGACATTTGACTCCAGGAATTATTGATTAATAACCGAATAAGTAAGAAGGGAAGTTAGAAGGAGAATAAAAAGGAACATATACAACCATGTAACAAGAAATGTGGAGGATGGAGGAAGGAGACGGAAGGAGGGAAAGAAGAACATGAAGAGGAAGAGAGAGACTATTTTTTTTTTTTTGCGATCATATAAGTAGAGACACTTGACACTAAAATATTAAACCCGTTATACTTAATGTAATGGTTTGAAGGGTAAGAAAAGAGAAGAGAAAGAAACAGAAAGGTAGAAAGGGCTAAAAAGAAATGTACACCATATTAAAATATTTTGAACAAATCATTAATTTAACGGATACAAAAAAAATAATTTCCAAAACCAATCTTTTACTATATAAAATGGAAAATAAATGTTTTATAACAGTTATAACTAAATGGAATAGAGACTTAGGTAAGCAAATCTCTCTTAAAAAGTGGTGTAATTAAATCTCCATTCTAAATAGAAATCTCCATTGTCTGAATCTGAATGAATTGCATTATAAGATCCTAAACAGATGGCACTTAGTACCCAAAAGGATCAACAAAATATTTCCAAATCAATTTTCTGAATGTTGGAGGTGTGGGGCAAAAGAAGCAGATTTGTTACATGTATGGTGGGAGTGCCCGAGAAATATGGCAGGATGTTGAAAGACATATAAAAAAATATTTTTAAGTGTATGATACCTCTAAGACTAGATCTGATGCTTTTATATAATAACTTACCTAGTATTAAAAAAAATGATTTGTTGATACTACTCCATATATTGACAGTAATTAAGTTGATCATAGCCAGGAATTGGAAAAATCCATCAAAACCTGACTGATGTCTGATCAAACATCAAATATGCCATCAACTAAAAATGGAAAAATATATTCCGACTCCTAATAATAAAAGACTCAGATAAACAGTTTTTTGGGATGAATCGAGAAGATTACTAAACATGACATAATGAAAAATAGATAATCCAAGGGAAGACTGATAAAAATTATAAGAACCCTCCCTTCCTCTCTATTATCCCCCGTTCATGAGCTATTCTTTTATTATTTTTGTATTTCTATTTGTATTTTTTATTTTATTTAATTTTGTTGTCATATTGTGTGAAAGGCATTTTTTAAGGACTAGCACTATTTATTATTATATATAGGCACGTTTGACTATAGATACTTTAAAATTGTGTTTAACCCCCTTAAGGATGGCGGGCGTGCTATGCCTTACTTGGGCACCCGGCTCTAAACGCTGGGGGCGGCATAGCACGTCCCCACCATTCTATTTACTTACCCGGTCGTTGGCGATCCCACGCCGGCAATCGCGGTGCGGGGACTCACCTGGCAGCCCAGGGAGTCCCTCTCTGTCTGTTTCACCACCCCTCCCCTGTTTCGGCCCCCCTTCCTCACTCTACTATCAAGTTTCTCTCTGTAGAATACTGGAACACTGGCTTTGTGCTAAACAATGCCTCCTGGTTGCGGCTAACAATCTCTGGTCAGCGTATTTTTCAGCTGAGCACCTCCCTCTGACATATCCAGAATTTTCAGCCCCCTGGAGTACCTGAGGTTTCCTCCTTAATGAGAGTTGCCTCTGCGTCTTCCTCCACTGTACTTTCAAAACTTCAAACTGGCATAATTTTACCGACACCCTGACTCCTACCTCGGTACTCCAGTTTCCTTGGGGCTTGCCTCCTCCAATTCCTCAGCTACACACCCAGGACTCTGGCTCCTTTTTACTTCGACCGCTTCTCCGACCACCACTTCTGGGCCGCTTTCCAAACTGAATCCTCCAATCCCTCCTTCCTTCTCCCCTGCTCAGTGTAGACGCCGCTCCGGTCAAACACCGCTTACAACCTCATTCCTCCCCGCCATACGCCGACGCGCGTCCGTTTACATCATCACTATGCTCAAAGGAGAGATGGTATCCCCAATGTATTCTATCGAATGCCTTCTCCGCATTCAAAGTAAGAAGCGAAGAAGTTGTGCGAGACATCCTAATATAACCCTCCACTGGTACCCCTCTAAACCTTGAGATTGTTGCAGTGCCTCATGTCTTCAAGCATGGCAAAGCGCTGGTCTGAAAGTGCTTGCTGTTTCTTCAAAGTTTGCATTTCCAGCTAGAGATCTACTCAGTCACAGAGCTTTCCATCTCCCCCAGGCGGCCGACCAGGCCCGTGAGGTCACTGCGCAGCAAGGCCATGTCTGCCTGCAAGTCTTTCTGGAGGCTGCCCAGCATCTCCCTGAGCATCGCTGCTGTCAGCTGTTTGTTTTCTTTGGGTTTCAAGGTTGTCTGTTCTATGGCGGAAGCCTGCTTGGACCCCCATTCAGGTCCAGGTCCTCAGAGGAGTCAGTAAAGTCCTTGAGATTGTCGGCCATCTTGGGCCCATACGCGCCTTGTGCTCGCCGGAGGAGATCTCCAATATTCATGCCTGTTTTAGGTTTGTCCAGGTTCTGTTTTTTAGTATTGTGGCCCATGGTGAGTGGTGGCTTCGTGTGTGGGTTTTCCGGTTGTTGGTACTGCTGAAATCCGCTATAATATCGTTAGTATCTATGGAGCCCATCGAGTGGGCGTCCGACTTGTTTAGTGGCTAAGCTCCGCCCCCTAATAATAATTTTTAAATGCTTTAGCTATGGTTTCTGGGGTCATATATTTATTTTGTACTATTTTAACCCCTTAACACCGCAGCCAAATGTACAAGTTGTGAACGAAACAAAACGTAAACAAAACCTGGCATTTGCGCTATATGTCTGTCCAACCGTAATTCACCTCTTTCATATTAAATGCACCCCCCCTTATTATATATCATTTTATTCAGGGGAAACAGGGCTTTCATTTAATATCAAATATTTAGCTATGAAACATAATTTAATATGAAAAAAATGGGAGAAAATAAGATTTTTTTTTCGTTCTTCATGACATTTTAACTGTCAATGTCATAATACTGTTTGCTTTTACTGCAATAAAATACACATATTTGTATTCAGCAAAGTCTCACGTGTAAAACAGTACCCCCTATGTACAGGTTTTATGGTGTTTTGGGAAGTTACAGGGTCAAATATAGCGTGTTACATTTGAAATTGAAATTCGCCAGATTGGTTACGTTGCCTTTGAGACTGTATAGTAGCCCAGGAAATAAATTTACACCCATAATGGCATACCATTTGCAATAGTAGACGACCCAAGGTATTGCAAATAAGCGATGTCCAGTCTTTTTTAGTAGCCATTTGGTCACAAACACTGGCCAAAGTTAGCGTTTGTATTTGTTTGTGTGTGAAAAATGCAAAAAACGCCAATTTTGGCCAGTGTTTGTGACTAAGTGGCTACTAAAAAAGACTGGACATACCCCATTTGCAATACCTTTGGTTGTCTACTATTGCAAATGGTATGCCATCATAGGGGTAATTTTCATTCTTGGGCTACCATAGGGTCATAAAGGCAACGTAAGCAATCTGGCGAATTTTAATGTGAAAAAAATTAAACACAAGCCTTATATTTGACGCTGTAATTTTTGAAAACACCATAAAACCTGTACATGAGGGGTACTGTTGTACTCAGGAGACTTCGCTGAACACAAATATTTGTGTTTCAAAACAGTAAAAAGTATTGCAGCAATAATATCGTCCCTGTAAGTGCTGTTTGTGCGTGAAAAATGCAAAAAACGTCACTTTTACTGGCGATATCATGGTTGTAATACATTTTACTGTTTTGAAACACTAATATTTGTGTTCAGCGAAGTCTCCCGAGTAAAACAGTACCCCCCATGTACAGGTTTTATGGTGTCTTGGAAAGTTATAGGGTTAAATATAGTGCTAGCAAATTAAATTCCCTATACTTTCGGCATGGGTGGTCAGGCAGGTCCCGCTAATTGTAATTAATTAGGATACCTAATTATGTAAAATTATTACATAAATATATGTGTAGAATTAATATATGTATATATATATACATATGTGTATATATACGTATATATATATATATATTTTTTAATATTTTTATTTATATATATAGGTATATATATAGTGATATATACGTATATATTTATATATATAGATATATATATTATTTCGTTATAAGTGTATTTTGATATAAATATATATATATATTAATATCAGAATACAGTTAGAACGAAATAAAACACATCTATATATTTTTTAATATTTTATTTTTAATTATTTTTTTTATTTATTTTTTTTTACGTATTTACATATTAATTTTTTTATATTATTTATAAATATATATATATAACAATAATTATATATATATTTAATCAGTATCAGTCTACGTGTAATTTGATATTAATATATATATATCATTATATATATATTAATATTAAAATACACCTAGACGGTGTATGTGTATGTGTGTATATGTGTATATATATACTTAGATCATATATATATATAATATATATATATATATGATCTAAGTATATAATTTATTTATTTTTACACTGTTTTAAAACATTTTTATTTGATTTTCAGCCAGCAGGGGGACCAACTGTCATTACAGTTGGTCCCCCTGCTGGCAATGCAGCAGGCAGCTATACCGGCCATGTGATTGTGAGGTCCTCGCAAGGACCTCACTCTCACATGGCCGGGAGGGCTCCTGGAGGGCGGACGTGCCGCGGGGGGCTCCCTGGGAGTCCCCCGAACCGCGATCTCCGGCGTGGGACCGCCAGCGACCGGGTAAGTTACTAAAAACCGGAGGGCGTACTATTACGTCCGGCGGCGTTTAGAGCCGCTTTTAAAAGGACGTAATAGTACGCCCTCCGGTCTTAAGGGGTTAATACAGTTTATTCTATTATTATCTGTCTGTTTTTTTTGTTGTTGTTTTTTAACCATTTTAAGACACTATTATTTTCATAATAATAATTTATTGTTATCCTTTCAAGATTTTTATTCATGTGTTCCGTTTCAAAGAAAAATAAATGTTGAATCTCCGAGAGCAGACTTAGCATTTTGTTAGTTACTTGACTTTTGTTTTTATTAGATAATTTATTTTATTTTTAAGTTTGATCAGATAACCTCTTATGACGGCTTTAAAAGCATCATTGTTTGGGACATTCTTTCAGTCACATTCTCTTTAAAATATAATTCCATAAGATTTTTTAATGTGTCCTTGATTCTCAGTTTTAGAAAGTATACTATCATCAAGGAGCTATGTACAAAATGGCTTATATGATTTAGAGATATAACTATAGTCTGCTAATGGGTTATCTTTTATCAAAATTTTAGTAGTCTGCTACACTACAAAGCTGTTTTCTCCTAGTATCAGGTCAATTCTAGAGAAAACAAAAGACAACAAATACAGGGTGCGCTAAATAAAATAAAGGGAGATGAAAAAGTCTTTATAGGTACAATGTGGACCTTGAGTGAGTGTTCTTATGTTCTTTCTTTGGGATCTCAGTAGTCGAATATGGAATACAAAAGCAGAGAGGGGAGACCAATAGTGCAAAACCGTAATGCGGAAAGGATCACGAACAACACAGACGTGGAGAAGTGCCAACTTACAATTTAACCCCTTAAGGACCAAACTTCTGGAATAAAAGGGAATCATGACATGCCACACATGTCATGTGTCCTTAAGGGGTTAAAGAGCTAAGCCCAGCTCTAGGTAAAACAGCATACAGTGGTATTTAGTACTCACCACATGTAGGATATTGCTGGACAATTGGAGGTGTCTTCACAAGATTCTTTACACCATCCCAGACAGACGTCAGCATATAAAATATATAAAAGATGGAAAAACCCAATGGTGCAATAACTGTGGTAATACTGCAACAACAGACAACACTGAGGTCCTAAGAGTGCCAACTTACAATTTAAAGAGCTATGACCAGCTCTGAGTAAAACAGCATACAGTGGTATTTTAACTCCCCACGTGTAGGATATTCCTCTAATGATGCTTGCAGTGCCGGTCTTATGAAAATAAAATCACAAGAGAGGGCCCATAGTGTTTTCCATATATAAAATGACAGTGGAATAAAAATGAAACGTACTTACAGTGTTCAGAGCAGCCACACTGCTCTATGAACCAAGCGTGGGTGGAATAATCCCCACCATGGATTTCTTTTGAAGTACTGGATCTTGTTTGAAAAAAAATCAGCCAGGATAAAACAGCAACATATAAAGTAAATGTACTAACCAAAGATAAGTGGTATTCACAAAATACTTTAATTAAAAACAAAGTAAAAATACACAACGCGTTTCGCCAAACAGTAGGCTTTTTCACTTAAAAACAAAGTAAAAATACACAACGCGTTTCGCCAAATAGTAGGCTTTTTCACTTGAAAAAGCCTACTGTTTGGCGAAACGCGTTGTGTATTTTTACTTTGTTTTTAATTAAAGTATTTTGTGACTACCACTTATCTTTGGTTAGTACATTTACTTTATATGTTGCTGTTTTATCCTGGCTGATTTTTTTTAAACAAGATCCAGTACTTCAAAAGAAATCCCTGGTGGGGATTATTCCACCCACGCTTGGTTCATAGAGCAGTGTGGCTGCTCTGAACACTGTAAGTACGTTTCATTTTTATTCCACTGTCATTTTATATATGGAAAACACTATGGGCCCTCTCTTGTGATTTTATTTTCATAAGACCGGCACTGCAAGCATCATTAGAGGAATATCCTACACATGGGGAGTTAAAATACCACTGTATGCTGTTTTACTCAGAGCTGGTCATAGCTCTTTAAATTGTAAGTTGGCACTCTTAGGACCTCAGTGTTGTCTGTTGTTGCAGTATTACCACTGTTATTGCACCATTGGGTTTTTCCATCTTTTATATATTTTATATGCTGACGTCTGTCTGGGATGGTGTAAAGAATCTTGTGAAGACACCTCCAATTGTCCAGCAATATCCTACATGTGGTGAGTACTAAATACCACTGTATGCTGTTTTACCTAGAGCTGGGCTTAGCTCTTTAAATTGTAAGTTGGCACTTCTCCACGTCTGTGTTGTTCGTGATCCTTTCCGCATTACGGTTTTGCACTATTGGTCTCCCCTCTCTGCTTTTGTATTCCATATTCGACTACTGAGATCCCAAAGAAAGAACATAAGAACACTCACTCAAGGTCCACATTGTACCTATAAAGACTTTTTCATCTCCCTTTATTTTATTTAGCGCACCCTGTATTTGTTGTCTTTTGTTCTCTCCATTCTTTGAAGGGTTTGAGGGTTACCCTTCCTTTCAGGTGTGCAGCTCTATCCCCCCTTGTGATCAGTACTGTAGCGCTGTTCCCCTCCCTTTCTATTTACTACAATTCTAGAGAAAGATTGGAGTACCCTGGAAAAATGCATGCAATCTTTTTCATATGTGTAAGGCTAATAAATTATTTTCTTTCATAATGTTATATAACCGTTTAGTGACCATTTTTCAATTTTCTTACCGTTAAGGACCAGGCCTGTTTTTACATTTATGTGGTGTTTGTGTTTTGCTCTAATTTTCCTCTTATTCATTTACTGTACCCACACATATTATATACCGTTTTTCTCGCCATTAAATGGTCTTTCTAAAGATACCATTATTTTCATCGTATCATATAATTTACTCTAAAAAATTATAAACTATGATTACATTGTAACACTGTTATCTGTCATAAATCTCTGAATCACACCTCGCATATTTTTTTAAAGTAGACAACCCAGGGTATTCAATATGAGGTATGTCCAGTCTTTTTTTAGTAGTCACTTAGTCACAAACACTGGCCAAATTTAGCATTTATATTTGTTTGTGTGTAAAAAATGCAAAAAAACATGAACGCTAACTTTGGCCAGTGGCTACTAAAAAAGACTGAACATACCCCATGTGACGGACCCTCCGGCAGTCGGTGCTTACCAAGGACCATCTGCACCGCACCAGACACCATTAGCACCGCAGATCCCACAAACCGCCACAGCTTGGTTGGGGTCTCGCCGTCCTCCACCCACCCTGGACCCAAGACCAGGATCCAGCTCCCAGTGGGTAGGCCTCTCCTAGTCCAGAGAGCGTAGCAGGAACAAGCACTCAAAAGAGCTTAGTAATTATAGCCATGGGGACTATACAGCGTATAGCAATCCCCAGTGTAGATGCAGCCTTTTCCCCCACACATGAGACGAGGCTCTATGTTGAGGGTAAAACAGAACTCAGCAGTCTGGGGGTTTATTGTCTCTTTTATACAGGTTTTCCCACAAGATTACCACCCACGTGGACCTTGTGGAACATAGGATACAAAGTTACAAAGCCAATCAGGACAGTCTTGTATAGTTAGAGGTACACAACCCCTCCCCTCTGCTTGGGAGATAATTAAGCAAGATACTGTAATTAACATTTTTCACAAAATACAGAAAACACCCCCAAAGCACCACATATCCCCATAAATACATCCCTGGATAGCCCTGATCTGGGTGAACAACATATACAAAAATCACCCAGATTAGAGCAGGGGTTCAGGAAATTCCTGGAAGTTATATTTGACCGACCGCAAGCATGGCTTTCATGCCCAAAATAGTTCCAGGGATTTAGGCTGTGCGGCCGGTCTAGTTCACGTAGTTCAAATGCAGTTTGAATGCACGAACGGGGGCAAATAGCCCAGGTTAAAGTGGCGTTCAAATTGTCGAACACCGTTCGACTCCTGCTGAAGCGTTAAAGTTTCAAATTTGAGTTCCATGAACTCAACGGCAAAACACCTGCTGAACGCGTTCGACCATCCAGCCGTTCGGCAATTAGCTTGCCGTTAACCACCAGCCTGGGAGGTAAACTGGCTGCACAATCCACTTGTGTGTGGTCCGGCTGTTCGGTAGCTTGTTCGGTAAATCCAATTTACCAAACCACATAGTAAAAAGGCATGAACACGCCTTTTTACAGTGAGAAAACAAAGTTTTAGCATATGGGCCATAATTCTGAGGCAAAAGGCTGGCAAACAGGCCCCTCCAAAACCCAGTGGCGAGGTTATTTTCGCCACACCGCATTTGCAATACCTTGGGTTGTCTTCTTTTGCAAAAGTATGCTCTCAAACATAACCAACCTGGAAAAAAATCAATGTGAAAGAACGGAAAATCAAGCCTTATATTTGACCCTGTAACTTTCAAAAACACTATAAAACCTGTACATGGGGGGTACTGTTATACTCAGGATACTTCGCTAAACACAAATATGAGTTTTTCAAAACAGTAAAACCTATCACAACAATGATATTATCAATGAAAGTGCCGTTTGTGTTTAAAAAATGCAAAAAATCCCACTTTCACTGACAATATCATTGCTGTGATATGTTTTACTGTTTTGAAAAACTCATATTTCTATTCAGCGAAGTCTCACGAGTATAACAATACCCCCCATGCACGAGTTTTATGGTGTTTTGGATAGTTACAAGGTCAATATAGGGCTTGCCAATTGCAGTTTACCAGATTGGTTTGCTGACTCTCTGTTGCCTTTTGAGACCATATGGTAGCCTAGGAATGTGAATTAACCCTATCATGGCATACCATTTTCAAAAGTAGACAACCCAGGGTATTTAAAATGGGGTATGTCCAGTCTTTTATAGTAGCCACTTAGTCACGAACGCTGGCCAAAGTTAGCATTTTTAGATGTTTTTTGCATTTTTTTTAAACCAAAAACTTTTACTGGTGATATCATCGTCGTGATAAGTTTTACTTTTTAAAACACTCATATTTGCGTTCAGCGAAGTCTCCCGAGTATAACAATATCCCCCATGTAAAGATTTTATGGTGTTTTGGAAAGTTACGAGGTTAAATATAGGGCTTGCCAATTAAATTATCTGGACTGTCTGCCTGGGTTGTCAGGCAGGTCCCTCAAATAATAATTAATAAAACCAAATAAATATGTAAAATTAATAGTTAAATATATAAGTAGAATGTATGTATATAAATATATGTGTACACACACACATATATATATATATATTTATATATATATATATATATATATATATATAAAAATAGAAAAATAAATGTAAACTTTTTTTGTTACTTATATTATGTATATATGTACAAACACACACACACATATAATACATGTCTGTGTATATGTATGTATGTATGTATATATATATTTATATATATATATATACACACGTAATATATATATATAAATATATATATTACGTGTGTATATAATATATGTGTGTGTGTGTATATACATATATATATATATTTGTGTAAGGGGAAAAGAGTCGTATATGGTATATGCAGTAAGGTTCCAGCATAAGCGTAAGATAGTATAAAGGGAGCAAGTTGGTTGTGGTGTGCCGAGACCGACGATACGGTAGGCCTGTAAATAAAGAGGGCCCACCAAGGAGTAAGAAAGTAAAGTAAATGGAAAGAAAAGAGAAAGTGTTGAAATGAGGAGTGGGTGGGAGGTTCATTCTGATGATGACCTCAAGCAATATGGAGTCAGGTAAGGGGTGTCCCTTATATAGGGGAGTGAATTAATTTAAGCCCCTCCCACAAATACAGGCCAAACAGCCTTAATACTTGTGTAAGGGGCAAATAGCCGTATATGGAGTAAGGTTCCAGCATAAGCGTAGGATAGTATAAAGGGAGCAAGTCGGTTGTGGTTTGCCGAGACCGACAATACGGTAGGCCTGTAAATAAAGAGGGCAAAAAATGAATAATCAAAGATTTAATACAGTCAACCAATATATACAAATTAACCAGACATTTCCTAAAATGCATTGCGGTATTTAATTCCTGGATGGATTTTGAAGGTAGAAATCTAGGACCGCAACTGGACACCATTTGTTGTGGGTAGGATAGTATGTTATCTCTACTGTTGGTGCGTGTTGACTCGTTTCGGAATGTGGTATAGCCAATAGGTAATGATATATGTGTTTACGTACGTGTTTGTCTTGTGGTAACTTGCGTGTATGGATGCCGACTCAAGTCGTATGCCCAGTAATGTGAAGATAGTGTCTGGGCCTTCTGGTTCTTATGGGGTGCTGGGACACCCAAGTGGTCAACCAGACTAAGCTGCCGTGAGGCTTCAAGTGAAAAATATGTTATCTTTGATCAACAAGAAGTGTTGGCCTGTAAGGTCTCTGGATATGTTATCATAACCAGCACAGAGTATCTGCGAATATCGATAGTAGGCTAATCTGTATCCCGAAAGTTGAGAGGGGAAAGGATTGCCCATTTTATGCCATGTAAGTGCCAGTGTGTAGGGTAGATGGTAGCCGTTTACTGCGTTGATGATATTGGTCTTACTTAACCAAGCTTCAACCCATGCTTGAGTGATAGCTGTAAAGGTAGATCAATGGTGCTATATAGTAAGGAAACTCCTCGGAGGGTATGAGGGAGTTGAGACTTGGGGTAGCGGAGGTGTGTGGTGCCAATAAGTCTCTCGTTAGTCTTTGTTTAAGGGAAGATTCCCTTGTGACAATACCAATGTGTTTGTGTTTGGCGCCATGCTGTAAATGGTGGAGATTGGAAAACCCAAGTAAAACCCCTCTGCAAATCTTGGCTATGAGTGTGTTTACAGCCGATGGTTCTGTTGTGCTGACTGTAAGTGAGGGCATGTTATATTCCTTGAAGGTGTATTTATGATACCTTTATGGGAGCCCTTTGAAGCTGCAGGGCTTTAGTAAATTTACTACAAGTCTGGAAAGGTGATGAGTCAGTAGTGTTGAAAATGCATTGGTGTGTATAGCTGGTGAGTACGTTTTTTGTAAGTTGTATTGGGACACATGGTGTGTCATGTGCCCTGAACCATTTGAACATATATGCAACAGTCTATATGCAATGCAACTACTCATACCAATTGCCTCTTGTAGTTCAGAGGTGCTGGTACCTGGAGCCTGAGAGTGCTCGTCCTTTTGTTTGGGACAAATTACATTCTGTATGGGTACCTGCACAAATAAACATCTCTACATATTCCAAATGCCAACACAACCAAGGGCTGGTCAGTTCCCGATTTACCTGGAATCCCTGGATCTGACCATCACAGATACATCGTCATACATAAATATGTCTTGTTTCCCCAATGTGCTGGGATCATATGTGCAGGGTTAATGTCTTGTGTGTCATAAGAATTGATTGTACCAGGTAACCGAGTTTTGTACAGTAGCGTGAGGCCCAGCCTTGTAAAGGCTGTGGTGACCGACTCGAGATTGCCAGTCGTAAATTTTTTGGCTCATGAGTTTGAGTCAGGCTAGCATGGCCTGGGTGTCACCTGAGTTGGTGTTGCCGGGCCATCCCCTGCCTCCGTTTTGTCCGTTGATGTATGGAGGAGTTTGAATAACTCTGCTTTCCTTGCAGTGGCAGGGTAGGGAATTTGCCGCCTCCTTAGCCTCCTTGGGATTGTCCAGGATCTGATTGCCGCTGGACTAGCAACATCTTCTCTGCTTGAAGGTGTATCGATTCTAGCCAGGGTGCTAGGAAGAGGTGTTTCTTCACCATCTTTTTGATAAATACTTAAATAACAATAATGATTGCAATTATTATTTGTACCCAGGGGTCTTGTACTGGGTTGCTAGCCAAGCCATAAGGCGGAACGATTAGGTTTGGTGTTTTTTGGTGACTGGTGAGGCCCTGCTAGTTGCCAAGTGGCTTGAGAGGCTCTATCTATGCTTGGTGCGAGGGGATTTTTTGTAGCCTCTGAACGTTGTGGCAGGATGTTGGCCTCTCGGTGACAGTAACCAGAAAATAGGAAGGGGAGTGACAGGTGAGGCCCTCTCTATGATACAATGCGAGGCGGCTAGCTCACGAGTGGCCTGAGGGGTTTATGCCTCCGAGTGTAATGCAGAGAAAAAAGGTAGTAGTAGTAGTAGTAGTAGTTTAGTAGTAGCTGTAACCTGAATGGATAAAACCGTATGGCATTAGGAAATATGGCATAGACCAAGCTTATCTTAATACGTACAGTATATGTGAAAAGTAAAGTGCCGTGATGTGTAAATATTAAACATCGTAGCCATACTTGTTAAATATGTATAAATCTTAACCCATTAAGTGCCATATGTAAAAGTGAAAAAGTGAAAAAGTGGTCTGTCTCCACCTTGTATATTGTATGTCCCCTTGCTAGGGGAAAGGCTGTTGTGTGAGCAGCGTGCTGTGAAAAATGTATGTGAACTATATTACCAGTTACGTATATACAAATGCTACTGTGTAATAGTATGTGTATTTATACCAGATGTTGATATACTACTTGCTATGTGAATTGTCGTATGTCTTATTGAATGGTAGGGGGTCAGTAAACATGGTGTTGCAAAATGCAAGTGCACTGAAGATCTGCCAAGTGCCCTATAGGTGGCAGTGTAGTTGGATACTGATTGGTATGTGAAATGTTGTTTGTCTGTTGACCTATAGGGGTCAGTGTTTTGGTGTTTGTAAAACCCCATGAAAATTGTGAATGTACTTGACAGACCTGTAGGTTGCAGTGTTGATAGAACCATTGGTCTTGATGTGAAATGTAAATTATTGTGAATTAAACCTGAAGTTGGTCCTGTGCTGGAGTTTAATTTATGGTTTATGGTTATGTTTAAAACAATCTTATGTGTAATTTATATTGGCTGGTAAATTGTATATGACATGTGAAGACAGTTTTTCTGTTGACCAGTAGGGGTCAGAAATGCTGATTGTATGGTAAAAATACCCTTTAATCCAAATGCAAGGTTAACGTGAGATTTTGAGAGTGACCTGTAGGGGTCAGTGTGGTTTATGTGAAACATTGTTCGTGAGCTATGCCCCAGCATTATAGTTGTAGGACAGGGAAACGAACAGTGCCCGTTTGACAATATACAATATGTGAACATAATAGCTTAATAACAGTCATTGTAACAAACCAAAGTTCTGTTCGTGGGTTGTAAACACACGAAATGTGTGTGTAGTACAATAGTAAATGCATGAACTAGTTACCATTTTGTAGAAAATTGCACGAACCGTGAGCCTGGTATGTCAGGGAAACAAAACGAAACGAGCAGTGAGATTCGAAATACATGCACAGAATTGCCTAGAATGTTTAGGCAATTGAAACAGAATGTGTTCCCGTTCGGGAGTATGCTAATGATCGAAATGAGCCAGTGACAGATATAAACAAGTGAGTTTGAACAGACTTAGACAAAATGCAGCCGTAAAGTGAGGACCTGACCTGTGCATGGTGCCGTGGGACTGATGCCTGGCGTAACGGGTAAGTCAACTTACGGTTTGTGAGTCACTTGGACACCATCCACGGCGATGGATTGAAGAAAGAAGGTGGTAGGCCGGAAAAGCGTGTGGCTGGATTCCTGACACAGCTCATCTTAGAAAACCTCATGGAGTAATCAGGTAAAATGGCGTCTGGATGACCCGGAAGTAGAAATCATTCTGATGCGGACTTCAAGCGATATGGAGCCAGGTAAGGGGTGTCCCTTATATAGGGGAGTGAATTAATTTAAGCCCCTCCCACAAATACAGGCCAAATGGCCTTAATACATATATATACGTGTATACACGTAATATATATATTACGTGTGTATATAATATGTGTACATATATTACGTGTGTATATAATACATATATATATATATACACACACACACACACGTATGTATGTGAAGGCATACATAACAATTATGTTATAGGTTTGTTCTCCTACTTTAAGATAAGCACATTATTTTTCATAAATTGGTGCATTAACATATTAAATATATCTTTGGTATGATTGTATATCTATGTACCTTTTTTAGATATGCAAATTGTTGCTTATTATATTGATGCATTTGCAAAATGATATATATCTTTAATTTCCAACATAATGGAATATTGTGAATATACTATTGTAAATATCTCTTTGGTGCCACACTGACACTTCTTTTTTCTCTTCTCGATTATGTATGTAGTATCAAACATCCATCGTTCAATATAAATAAGCACTGCCCGATCTATGTATGGACTTATCTGGTACTTGCCAGTATTAAAGATGATGATCGGGATTAACCGGAAGTGACGTTGCGGCTACTCCGATACGTCACTTACGACTATTACCAGCAGATGGACCAGAAACCTTTCCCTTATATGGGCAGACGGAAATGACGATGTAAGATCACTACAGCCAATAGGAACAAGACTTCCGGATATTTAAATGGAGGGAATCTGATTGAAAAAGCCTTTTCAACAAGGTGAAACGCGTCTCGAACAGCCAGGACTTTTAAATTGACCATTATTATATGGTATTTTTATTTATATTTTTTATATATGTTTATTCAATAAATTGTTTTTATTTTTTTACTGAGTCCTTTTAGCTGCAGCATCTTCTTCCTGCTTTAAAAGAAGAGTTGTGCCCTCGTAAAGGCACAGTGCCTATTATACTGAGAGCCCAGTCCACATTGGCTCTCAATAAGGTGAGCAAGTACTTGCACCAACTTTATTGTTATATTGGTTTAAAGGATAACACACTAGGATTTTGTTCCATTTTTCCTTTCTCCATTTTATGAGTGCCTGGACGTCAATATAGACGAAGTCTGGGATTCTCTCTAAATACCTCTGCGTTTGTGACTTGAGCCTATCCTCCCCAGGCTATAAGCCATGTGAGTTTGTTATATTTGACCTTTTCCACAAAATTATTAAGTTCTAAACATACTACACTATATTGTTCCCATTTATCTCTTTCTCCAGATATTCTTATATCTTAAATTTGTATCCCTTAACATAAGTGTAAGTCGTTTTAAAATTAGCGCTCTACTGGGTCTGTTTGTTGTGACAATCTTGTCCCACTCAAATTACTCCATATTATTGCATGTATTTGTGTTAAGGTTAGAGGTTCCTACACTTGTGTTGAGCTGCTCACCCTAATCGGGTTCTGTATTCTACTTAATTTTAAGCGCCTCATATTTCAGTTTATTTGTATTTATCATCCTAACAACTGGCAAGGGACAGGGGAGGGATTAATCCTTGCTACAGAGACAGCCACGGCTGGTAACGGCATTTCCCGGGGGGGGTTCAGTATACGTGCCGCTTAGGTGCAGCTCCCCCCCACCCCGCCCTTACCCCGCTCCATAAGCACAGGCTATTTCGGTGAAGTTAGCACAGTTGGTGCCACTTTCGGCACTTCCCTGCTTTTCAGGCTCAAACCTGTGTTTCTTTGATGTGTTATTACCTAGGCTGGTTCAGTGTCATACTTTGTTCAAACAGCTAAGCATATCACCACCTTGTGGCCTGTTAGATAATTACGAATACATTTGTTATTGAATTTTAAGGCTTTAAAAAGAGGATAAGGAGGGGCGTGGCTAAGCCATGGAGCGAGCTGGACTCCGCTCCTACAACACTGAATATAGCATATATAAGCAGAAACATCCAAGGGATACTTTACCTAGAATGGACAAAAGAAACCCCAAAAAACAACTAAAGAAGGGGGCTGAAGCCGGACCACAGTAATGGAAATGTTTGGCGCAAAAATCCGGACCGGCAGAAACTCAAGAGGGCGTCGGACTGAACATCGACCAAATACTAAATAGGCCACGTGTAGCAGCCGTCAAAAGGGATAACCCGGGTGCAACCACACAAATACTAGCCAACCTAGCTGAAGTGAGGACCTTCCTGGCAGGCGAAATTGGCAAGTCCACTGCAGTCTTGCAGGCCGAAATGCAGGCCACCTGGAGGAGCGTCTGGAGGGCACCACCAAAGCACACAATGAGGTGGTGGCACAAGTTAACAGACTCACAGCCCGCATGGCCGAAGCTGAGCTTGCAATCGAGGATATAGCTAACCGGTCACGAAGGAACAACTTGCGGGTTCGAGGCCTACCGGAGAGGGACGGAGAAGGGCCATTACAAGACCTCCTGCTGGCCATCTTCAAGCCACTACTCCCGGACCTACCAGACAACCTGTGGCACATGGAAAGAGCCCATAGGGCCCTGCGGACCAGGCGGCCTGACACCAACCCCCTGAGAGATATAATAATCAAGTTCCTGCACTACAAAACTCAGCAGGCCCTACTCCGGAATAGCAGGGAGACCCCCATTAAACACCACAAGGGGAGATTACCCAATACTAGAATCTTGCACCGAATCTTGCATCTATCTGGCCTAGACTTAAATTAAATTACCCAATAGTCCCACCAACATCCTAGGATAGACACAAACAACCGTACACCCCTAACGGGAAGCCCCTCCCCTACTACAGTTTTCAAACCCCCCCACATAAAGGGACGGAGACAAAAGGGCCCACAATGACACCAGTCATAGATCAGGAGGGAGATCCCCCGTAGGCCATCCGAAACCCAACGAGCGAAAATGTTATTCTTTCTTCTGATTATTGCCAACAATAAGGTTCCACAAGACCAAGTTACCTATAGTTTTGCTTCCTCGGTTCAGAACATACCACATTAGAACAAGTATCCCACACAAGATAACCACTAAGGCAGTACAAGAGCAACACAGCGTTTAACGGCAATGGCACATGGACCTTCATTTCCCACAAGCGCGAAGCGCGATGGAGATAGCGGAACCTATCCCACACTTCGGTCTGGCAGTTAATAAGACCAGACGTCTCATCTTTACTCATCGGTATGAACAAACAGTACCTCTTCCTCTCTTTCCTCTATTATTCTTCCTACCCTATTCCTTACCTTGGGGGTGTGTGGGCAGGGGGGCCGCGGGACAAGACCGGCACACAAAATATAGCGAAACCATTGAGCAGACTGACATACTGAACAACCAATGGCGGTGAGGGTTACTTCCTTGAATGTAAAGGGGCTGAATGCACCCAAAAAAAGGCGCCTTATGTTCCGTGAATTAAAAAGAATGAAGTTGGATATTGCTTTCCTACAGGAAACGCACCTACCTAAACAAAGTTTCAATTAAAGGACCAAACCTTCACGGTGACACATGAGGCTCGCACTCATCGCAAACACAACGGGGTAGCGATCCTGATCAAGAACAGTTGCCCATTGCAAATCACATCAACAGACATAGACGGGGAGGGGCGTTTCCTAATGGTATCAGGGACACTACACTCCCATACAATCCATTTAATTAATGTCTATGCACCTAACCGACCATACCCTGGGTTCTGGGAAACCTTCCTAACTAAAATACAAACCTTACCACACGGCATGATCCTAGCAGGCGGAGACTTCAACGCAACACCGAGCCCTCCAATAGATAGAAGCTCACATAAAGGGGTTCCTAAGTTACAGGGTGGGGAGGGACAGGACAAACTACTATACCGCTTTATGAGAGACGCGGGCCTGGTGGACGTCTGGAGGGCGCATCAACCAAGCGAGGTTGATTATACATACTATTCAGCCCCGCACGGCACGTTTTCCAGAATTGATTTCTTCTTAGCAAATGGCAACTGTATTTAACGCGCCACAGAGTTCACAGTGGGGTCTATCACGTGGTCAGACCATGCAGCGGTGACGGTAACCCTGGGAAACCTCTGCTTGGCAACCCCATGGCAGTGGAGTCTTAACACATCACTGTCATGCGACCCCAAGATAGTGGAACAGCTACACAAAGAGATGGGAGATTATTTTGACATTAACTCCACCTCAGACTTACGGATGAGCACCGTTTGTGCGGCTCACAGGGCAGTAATTAGGGGATCCCTTATCTGCATAGCGACAGCATGGAAAAAACGGAAAACACAAACTCTGGAATGACTCCTAACAAACCCTAAAACATTAGAGCAGAGACAAAAATCTCACCCAGATGGAGACACTGTACGACAGGTGGAAGAAGGGAGACGTGCCATAAAAGAGCCACTACTGGACGACACAGAACTAGATGGACACACTGCTAGCTAGGACTCTTAAACCTAGACAGAAACGATCACACATTACGTCTATAAGACATAACGATTGATCTATAAAATCCAACCCCAGAGACATAGCAGAAGTTTTCACGAACTTCTACAAATCACTATACGACCACTCTCCCGGTGATAGAAACGAGGGGAACAGAGACACTGAACTAACACAGAAATTGCAGACCTACGTCTACCCAAGCTGCCATAAGAGGCTATAGCCCACCTGGCAACTGAAATTACAGATGAAGAGATAGATAGGGCCATTACTGGACTGAAAGGTAACAAAGCCCCTGGCCCAGACGGATTCATGAGACTTATTATAAGACCCTCCGGGACGTCCTTACCCCCCAACTATGCAAACTCTTCAATGACATTCGGGGAGCTGGGGTACCAAATCCTGACATGTCACTAGCAAATATAGTACTAATACCCAAGCCAGACAAAGACCCCCTCATGCCCGGGAGCTACAAGCCTATCTCACTGATCAATCAGGACATGAAGATACTAGCTAAAATTCAAGCGGATAGGCTCAACCCATACCTGAAGTCCCTAATAGACTCAGACCAAGTAGGGTACATACCGGGGAGGCAACTCTTCGAAAACACACGTAGAAACATTGACCTCATGTGGAAACAGGTCTATAGAGACTCTATAGGTCTATAGAGACTCTAATAGTCTCTATAGACGCCGAGAAGGCGTTTGACAGAGTTAAGTGGCCATACCTGTTCACCCTACTGACACATTTAGGCTTCCTGACAGAATACATAGCGACGTTAAAGGCTATTTACAGCAATGTACGAGCACAAGTGCAGATTTCTGGTGCCTCTACAACACCCTTCCAACTACATAATGGCACTAGACCTCTGCCCTCTGTCCCCTATACTGTTTGTTCTAGCACTAGAACCCCTTTTACAAGCGCTCAGGCAGCATCCTAAAATACACAGAGTCAAAGATGAGGGAAGAGACTTCGTAGTGGCGCCTTACACGGACGACGTGCTCTTGACGTTAACGAGGCCTGCGGAATCTATGGCAGCCTTCAGAGGGATCAATAGTTATGACGGCGACTGACATTGCAATACACAGCGTACACGCTATACATATAGAACGGACTTCCCTAAAGTACTTGGTGTAACGGATCACCTGGCACCCCGACTTGGTACCTCCGTTAATGGATGCTCCTAGTGCTTCCTGAGGACTCCAAGCACTCTGGCAGACACCACAATCACCGAACCGATGCAGCATATGAACCTTCTCAAGCATATGAATGCTGTAGACCATTGAATAGGAACCATACGAATAGGCTTGTACTCCTAGCAGTCAACTGGAACAGCATGCCATAAATCCTTCCCCCCAATAATGAGACGACACATCACTTTGAGGGTAAAACAGGAACTCTGGACTGTCTCATCCAGCCTGGCTTTTATTACAATAATACACATACAGTCCACACCCAGGGGGAGGCATAAAATAACCAATCACATACATGGTTCAGCCCACACATCCCCTCCCCTCAGATAACATTAAACCCAATTATCCGGTACACTTTTCCAGCCAAGTTCTGGATGTACCCCAAAACCAGGGGGTACACCTTTAAATCCAGCATTGCTGGATAGCCCTTATTCAGGGGGGAAACATATCCAAAATTCAAGTCATTCGGATGAATGGTTCGGAAGATATGGGGTTCCAAAGATTTGACCGACCGCATGGGTAAAGTATCCGAAAACAGTTCCATGCATTTTGGCCCTGCGGTCGGTCACAAACAAGGGAATGAAAACAGACGAATTGCCTTTGTTATAGAGCCTGGAGAGGGTTTGAATGAATTCCCTTGTTTGTGGGGTTCTTTCTACCGAACGGCGGGTCATTCGGTAGTTTCGATACGAATTTCTGGAAGTATGGAGGTCTCAGCGGTGTTTGCCTAGTTAAGTGTCCGATTTTAGTTCCAGACACTCGACGGCAAAACACCGCTGTTCGGTAGTTTAAGATGGCCGCCGCCACGTGTTTGTTTCCCGAATGGCGGCCACCCAGAGGACAAAGAATACATTACACTGATTGCCAATTACCTGTTTGCAACATTGTTGCAAACTGTAATTGGAGGCACACTTATTCCTGGGTGGTCTGGTTGTTCGGTAGTTTCACTCAATATAATGAATGGAGTGATTCTACCGAACAATCAGATGAATGCTGCATACATATCCCAGGTTAAACTCAACACATAAATACATATGTAATATTAAAGGCAGTATACTGGAATATGCTCCACAGTCTTAAAGGGACAGTAGTCCCAAAAGTCCCAATATGTCCATCGCTGATTTTAAAGGGCCAGTAGCAGCAATATAAAGTACAATATGCCCCAAATAACCCAGGGGCCATAGTCAGCAGGTAGGAGGCTAGCAAACAGGCTTCTCCAGAGCCCAGTGGCGAGGTTGGTTTCGCCACACTTGGGGATACACCTAACTGCGGATCCAGGTGCGCTATACAATTACAATTACATACCCCTGTGGAAAACACTAAACAGAGACATAGACCTGTGGATTGATAAGCCCCTATCCTGGATAGGGCGGATCCACTCAGTTAAAATGAACATCCTGACATGAATTGTTTTATTTCAAGCACTGCCAGACCCCCTCACTAAAGCTCAACTTGCACCCATACAACAGATGATAGGAAAATTTATATGGCAAAACAAAAGGCATAGAATATCCAGACACGAACTCTGCCACCCCAAAAAGAGAGGCGGACTGGGCCTCCCTAACCTTTTCTTTTATTATTTAGTGGCACAAACGACACAGGTCGCGATGTGGCATTCTCCCCCAGACGAGAGAAAATGGGTGGAAATAGAGTCGCTCATGTTTGGCGCAGACCTACCCCAATTCATAATATGGGTCCCTAGGGAAGATAGACCTATAGTCCGAGCTACGTACCATGCAATTCTAAACTTCATCAGATTATGGGACTCCTATGGTCTGAAATAGGGCCTTACGACCTCCCCCTCACACCCGTGCTACGCAATAGAGCATTTAGCCCAGGTATGGCAGCACGGGACTTCAGAAACCTAGAAATGGCAGGAATACAAAGGGTGTAGCGGAGGGCAGGTATTAAAGACCACGATCTCCGCTGGTTCCACGAGTAAATCCACAGTCAGCGCTGAAAAGTAAGGCAAGTCCCCAAATCCTCCCAATAACCGGACGAAACACAGTTTGGGAGTCAACTAACTCAGTTTATTCACAAGCTGGCATATTTAAGCAGTTCCCCATGCAAGGGGTTTCCTTACAGATAATTCAGGGGATTTTTCCCAACAGGCATTGCTGCACGAGAAGGATACTCCCACTAAAATGGACGATTAAGTGGATTATCCCCTCGTGCAGCAGAACTGACAATTTACTTTAAAATACATATTTTCCACAATATTCGGTACTTTGAGATGACCGAACGTTCGGTAGATAGCTGGGGTCGGAGCGCACCTTTCGTGAGAATACCGCTCTGATCCCAGCTGAATTGACCCGACGCCGCACAAATATAGCTTCACATAGAAGTTCCCCTCAATCTGTCGAACATATCTAGGGGAACGATTCTACCGAAAACCGGGCTCCCGAATGGCTTGGAAGTGCAGCGGTGTTCGCATCATCGAGTAGCCGTTTTTAGTTCCAGGCACTCGACGACCAAACACCGCTGCCAAATAGACGAATCCAAGATGGCCGACCGCCGCATGGTCGGTAGTCGAACGACGGCCACCCAGAATAGTCTATAATTACCGATTGCAACATTGTTGCAATCGGTTAACAAGTGCCACACGACCATAAGTGTGTGATCTACCAGGGGGGCCCTTATTCGTTCAGCGAACGGCTTAGATCGCCGCTGTTCGCCGAACGAAGTACCTGTATGCTGGTAGCTTACGGCTGCCAGCATGCGAATCAACATAACATAACACATACACAGCAAATATACATGGCACATATTACAGCCTCCAGACAACCTTCCCATATTATAGTTCAACAGTGGCTAGGTTTGCCACCATGCTCCCCCAGAATCAAGCCGGCATACACAGTCTGATCCCAACGGATCGGCTTGGGGAGGTCCGGGAAAGTACTCACAGATCACTTTTCAAGTTCAGTTTGTCTAGATAACCCGTCGGCGTTACCGTTTTGCTTCCCTGGGCGATAGTGTATTGTAAAGTCAAAGGGCTGCAGCGCCAAACTCCAGCGCAGCAGCCGGCCGTTGTCTCCTTCTACACGGTTAAGCCACACCAACGGGTTGTGATCTGTGAGTAGGGAGAAAGGTTGTAATTTCTTAAGGGCCCACACCACGGCCAGGCACTCCTTCTCAATGGCGGCGTAGCTTACTTCTCGTGGTAATAGCTTTCGGCTCAAGTATGCTACGGGGTGTTCGCCGCCATCAGTTCCAACTTGGCTCAGCACTGCCCCCAATCCAAACATTGAAGCGTCTGTGTGGACAAGAAATCGTTTAGTTGGATCAGGAGCAGCAAGTACTGGAGCATTAATTAGTGCAGTTTTTAGTTGTTGGAATGCCTGTTCACACTCTGGGGCCCAGACAACCAGTCGAGGAAGATTCTTACGGGTCAAGTCAGTCAGGGGTTTGGCCAGGGCGCTATAATTGGGTACAAACTTTCTATAGTACCCGGCGGTACCCAGAAATGCTAACACCTGGGTTTTCGTTCTAGGGGTCGGCCATTTAGCCTATGCTTCCACTTTAGCTGGTTCGGGTTTCTGTCGCCCGCTTCCCACCCGGTGGCCCAAGTACTGCACCTCTGCCATCCCTATATGACATTTACTGGGTTTCAGCGTCAACCCTGCCTCTCCAATGCGATCTAGTATGGCCCCTATGTGTTGTAGATGCTCGGCCCAGGTCTGACTGAATATAGCTATATCGTCTAAGTAGGCACAGGCGTATTCCTGGAATCCATCCAGTAGCCGATCCACCATCCGCTGAAACATCGCCGGAGCGTTTTTCATCCCGAATGGCATGACTCGAAATTGATACAAGCCAAACGGGTGACAAACGCCGACTTAGGGATGGCATCCTCGGCTAGCGGAATCTGCCAGTATCCCTTACATAGATCTATAGTAGTGAGATACTGACCCCGTGCCATCTTATCCAGCAGCTCGTCTATCCGGGGCATCGGATAGGCATCAGACACTGTTTTGTCATTTAGCCTCCGGTAGTCGACACAGAAACGTGTCGTGCCGTCCTTTTTGGGTACCAGCACTACCGGCGATGCCCAGGGGCTATCGGAATGTTCGATCACCCCTAGCTGCAACATTTCCGCTATTTCCTTTTCCATGTGAGTCCTGACTGCTTCAGGAACGCGGTACGGAGCCTGCCGCATGGGTAGCTGTCCTGGGGTTTCAACTCGGTGGGTGGCTAGCGGGGTGTACCCCGGCAAATTGGAGAAGGTAGCCCCTTTAGCTACGATCAGCTCTTGTACCTGGGCACGCTCCTGTGGGCTTAGCCGCTCCCCCAGCTGAACCCCCTTGGAGGGCTCGATCTGCTCCTCCTGTTCCAACAGGTCAGGTAGGGGTAAATTCTCCTGATCCTCCAAGGCTGAGGCGCATATCGCCGCCACGTCCTCCATCCTCTCATGGTAGGGTTTGAGCATGTTCACATGGAGCATGCGTCTCTTCCCTATCCCTGAGCATGGGCCAATCACGTAGGTGGTGTCACACTTCTGTTCCATCACCTGGTATGGGCCTTGCCAGATGGCCTGCAGCTTGTCTGTGCGGACAGGTTTGTTGTGCCTAATCATTAAATTCATGAAGCACCAATATCCAAAAAGTAATAATCAATACCTAATAAGGTTTATAGTGATATTGGCGGGCACACAACCCAGTTCGGATAGAGTACATTGAGTTATAGGAAAGAAAAATCACACAGAGACCAAGTTGAATATAAGAATTCACACTACACTTTATTATCCACAAAGGGATCTAAGCAAAGTAAGTTTTACTCTCATTTAAGTAGTTGCATGCATTTACTTCAAACAGCTTAGTATCTAGATATATCAGCTTAAGTATACATCACCATTAGAGAAGCTTGGTTGTCTCCTTGCCACACATGACTGGGGAGAACTCAGGCAGTCACTCGGAAAGACCCTCTCTTCTGGGAACAGCAGAAACCAGTAACAAGCGTCAACAGGTGGGTAGTTCTCCAAGTGAGCGCAAGATTCCCTTAGTCTTATATACCTGTCTTCAAGGACAGACAGTAGTTCCTTATCAGTGCAGCCCAGCAAAAGACCTTGATACAAGCAGCTGGATGTACCTGGCAGTTGGCCAGACTGTTCAGGACCACCAGAACTTATGCCAAGTCTTGTGCGGTTAATTATCGCTTATCTAAGTAATTGTGGCCTTCAAGCCTGCATCTAGTAATATGTGCTATGTGTGCTTATATGCTTACCGGTGCCATCTTAACTATCTATAAATGTCTGAGTTGCTCAATATTGATCAATCAATCATACTTAATTAATATGAAATATTATTATCACATTCCATCCCTTGATCACTCAGTGAGCAAAACTTCACACATTTACACATACCATTCAGGTTATCAGCAGGGGGAAAACCCATTTACCCACTGATTCCCATTATGCTCCAGTCACACCTGGAACCGATTCAAACCTAATTAAAACTCTTCTGGCGCTACACTATGGCTTATTTTTTAAGCTAGCAAAGCTTTGAATGCAGAAAACTGTAATTTTGTAGCACAGATAAATACAAAGTATAATAAAAACACACCATGCAATACCTTTTATTATTTTCAACCCAAGCCCTCCTATCCAGGAACCTATGCCAAATGTCCAGTCAAAGTCTTTTGTAGCATTAGCTAACCAGTGTTCTAAGTCATCTGTGGTTAGTAAGTGCTAAATACTCCTGCACCCACTAATTTATGCCACCAACGACTTAGTTTTTTTTTTTTTGTGTAATATATTTTATTAAGTTTTCATTCTTTATACATGTTACACATTTCCAGGACACAGTTAAACATACAGAAACCATAGTCACAGTATTACATGAGTTCGGTTTAACATACATTCACACATTATATGCATAAATTGTATCATAAGAGGGTATGCCGCATTCCCTATGATAATCTTCATTTACGTAGTTGTGTGTGTCAGTTCTTAAACAGAAGGTCAACTATATGACACCAGCTGTGCCGTCAATGATATCCTTCTTCTATTCCTTTATGCGAACTCTATGGCAATCTTTGTCTGTGTTCCTGGTCTGCTATAACTCAAACTAGTAATTAACAGTGGGGTGGGGGGAATAGGGGGGGGTATGAGTGTACCAGGGTATCAGGGGTTATTGGTCGGTTTCGGTCGGGGACCTGTATTCATTATTATCTGCTAGTGGAATACTCTTTATTTGTTAATCTCCAGGCGTCCCATTTTTCCCAAGCTGTCTGCCAAAATTGTTTCCCTTTTTTCGTCTGCCTTGCGGCTGTTTCATAGGATTTGGTGGTTTCCACCATATCTAAGTATGTGTTAATAGCTGGAGTGTTTACCTTTAGCCACATTTTACTTATAGATGTGAGAGCTGTGACAATTATATGGTAGATGAGGTATAGGTCATTTTTTTGTAAGTCTTGGGGTAACATTAGTAACAGGAAGAGTTCCGGGGAGATTTGTATGTCATTACTGATGAGTTTCTTAATGATATTTGATATGCCTTCCCAGAAGGGTTGTACTTTTGGGCATGTCCACCATATGTGGAGCATTGTGCCGGGTTCCGTAAGACACCTCCAGCAATTCCCCGACTGTCTTTTATCATATTTGTGTAGTGTTTGTGGTACTATATACCAGCGATAGAGTACTTTCCTACTCGTCTCTACATGTGATGTGTTTAGCGTGAGATGTTTGTGAGCCCACATAATTTTTGGCCAGGTGTCGTTGGGCATATTCAAATGTAGGTCTCGTTCCCAAGCCCGTACAAAGGGCAAAGATTTAGGTAGTGTTTGGGGTCTAGTTATCCTATATAAAGTAGATAATAGCTTTTTCGGTTGCTGGTTAGCTACACATATTTTCTCTAGCGGTGACAAGGGGAGTCCCTGGTTGTGTAATTTGCCCTCCATGGTCTGTTTCCGCACCCATGAGTGCAGTTGTAGATATGCGAAATATGCTCTTTTGGGTAGTCCAAATGTTTCGGAGAGTGATTCGTAGGGTGGAAGGCGGCCCTCTGGCATGATCTGGAAAAGGCATTTGATTCTGTGGTCATTCCATAGACCACTATCGAATCCAGGGATAAGCACATAGAGTGCCTGTATTTGCAATGCTGGGGATATATAAGATGCCGGGTAGTGTTTTATCACATGTTTATCCCATGCCTTGAGGGTGGCAATGGTCGTGGGGCAGGTTTGCGTAGATTTTGGCCTTTGATGTTTAGGGATCCAGGCCAGGACTGGCAATGTTAACCCGCCCGTGTTTATCCTTTCAATCTGGTGCCATGGTGGCATTGTGTCGTGATGGAATGTCCCTATAAGGGTACTCATGAGGGCTGCTGTGCAATAACTTGCTATTTCTGGCGCTCCCATTCCTCCGTCTTTGAAAGGTTTATACATGGTGGTCGCTGCCACCCTAGATCTTTTACCTCCCCATATATAACTATTTAGTGTGCGTTGAGTTTCAGTAAAAAATTCTTTTGGTATGCAAATTTGGAGTGTCCTGAACAGGTATTGTAGCTTGGGCAGAATCATCATTTTTATTGCAGCTATCCTGCCCGTCCAGGAGACATATTTCCCTTTCCACCCCTGTAACTGCTGTTTGATGTTGCGTAGTAGTGGGAGATAGTTTGCTTTGTACAATTTCTTGGTCGTTGGTGTGAGGTGAAGCCCCAAGAACGTTAAATGGTCCCGTCTCCAGTCATAGGAGTAGCTATTTTGTAGGTTAGTGAGTTGGGTTGTCGTGAGGTTAAGGCCCATAGCCTGCGTCTTACTAACATTAAGTTTATAATAAGAGCATTGACCGAATTTTGTCAGAATATGTTGCAGGTAAGGCAGGGAAGAGTCAGGGTTTGATATGGTTAGCATCACATCGTCAGCAAACAATGTTATTTTATATGTCTTCCCCCCTATTGTTATCCCCTCTATGTCCGGTGAATCTCTTATTCGCTGAGCTAATGGTTCTAGTGCTAATATATACAAGAGTGGTGAAAGTGGGCAGCCTTGCCGCGACCCATTGGAGACCTGGAAGGACTTGGAGACAAACCCGCCATTGGTTATTCTCGCTGTAGGGTTATCATATAAGGCAGATATCAACATTATTAGAGTCTCCGGAAAGGCAAACTTCTTCAATACAGCCGTTAAGTATCCCCAGTGTAGCCTGTCGAACGCTTTCTCTGCGTCTAAGGACAAGGCCACACTGGGTTCTCCCGATAGTTGAATGTTATGGAAGATGTTAATTAGCTTCCTAGTCCCGTCGGAACCCAATCTGCCCCGTACGAACCCCACTTGATCATCTCAAACTAGTTTAGGTAGGATTGTTCCCAGTCTATTTGCATAGATCTTAGCCAGTATCTTTAAATCTGTATTTAGGAGTGAGATGGGTCTTAAGTTTTGGCATTTATTGGGTGGTTTCCCGGGCTTGGGGAGAGTAGTTATATGAGCTAATAACATTTCCTGTGGTATTTTGCCCGTCTGGATGATTACATGGTAGAGTTTTTCTAAGAAGGGGGTTAGTACATGAGAGAAGGTTTTGTAATAGGCGTTGGTAAAGCCATCTGGACCTGGGGATTTCCCCTTCGGGAGAGTCTTGATAACTCCTGCTATTTCAGTCTGGGTGATGGGTGTCTCCAAAAAGGACCGGTCTATCTGTGAAAGTTGTTGCGTGTTCGCATCTGCTAAGAAATCATCAATGTCTGAGGGAAGTGGCTGATGTGTATGATCATCTTTTTTAAGGTTATATAACCTATCATAGTAGTCTGCTAGCGTGTCATTGATGTCTTGAGGATTATACACCTTATTTCCCAGTTGGTTAAAGAGAAACGGTATTTTTGAGTTTAGTCTCTTCTGCCTCATGAGGTTTGCGAGGGCCTTTCCCGCTCTATTTCCCTGTGTGTATGTGCGGAGTTTTAGCCTGTAGGATATAGTAGCTGACGTGCGGACTTGAATATCATTTAATTGTTTTTTAGTTTGGTCTATGCGCTGCTGAGTAAGCGTTGATGGGTTCGTTATTTGTGAGTATGTGTCTTCCCTGAGTCGTCTCATGAGTGTTAAGTAATGCGCTTTCGCCTGTTTGTGTAAATAAGATGCTTGACTAATCAGAAGCCCTCGGATATAGGCTTTATGCGTCAGCCACGTTGTGGCCATAGAAACCTCCGGAGTGTGGTTTATATCAAAGAACGTTTCAAGTTCCTCAGTTAGTTTAGTGACCAGTTCAGGGTTGTGTAGGAGAGCCTCATTTAAGCGCCACGGTGAAGTGACACGGGACTGGAATTGGTCTGGTAAGGATACCATTACCGGTGCGTGATCCGACCACACAATGTTACCTATTTCACTGCTTAATGCAGTCGGCAATAAATCTCCTGAGACAAATATAAAATCTATTCTAGAATAGGTTCTGTGGACCGAGGAATAAAAGGTGAACTCCTTGTCATTCGGGTGTTGCGCCCTCCACACGTCATATAAGTTATGTTCCATAAGAGTTTTTACTAATGCTACAGCCTGTTTGCTCAGTATTTTGCATCTTGATGAGTCAGCTGTTTGCGTGGTATCTAGTCTAGGTTGTAAGGTGTGATTTAAGTCTCCGCACAAAATAGTGGAGGAGGGATACGTCTGGGGTATTTTATGTAAGACTTTCTGGAGAAAATTTCTCTGTTCCGAGTTAGGGCTATAAATCCCCACCAACGTGTACAAAGCATTATTGATTTTACAGTGTACAATTAAAAAACGGCCTTGTGTATCTTTTTTGAGATGTAAGAGTTCAAATGTGATAGTATTGTGTATGAGTAGTGATACTCCTCTTGACTTCGTGGAGTGGTATTGTATAGGATATTCTTTGCTCGCAAATGCAGGCACCCTATTATGTACAAAATGTGTTTCCTGCACACATAGTATGTCTGATTTATTGCTTTTTGCATCGTCAAGGAGGAGTCTCCTTTTGTGAGGTGTGTTCAACCCTCGGGCATTAATTGACATTATTTTCAACATTTGTGTGTAAGTGTAGAGCAATGCAGTAATAACAATACAGGATATGACTAAATTTCACCTTCATACATTTGATGGAATCATTGCAATAATCCCTCAGCAGATATGCTAGATACGACCTTAAACCAGTGGTTATCAGCCCTGTTAATTTAAGGGAATAGTGGTTGTGGGCTCGTTTCAGATTTAACCCTGTCAGAGTATGCGACTGATCCCTGGAGTTTGGGGAAGGGGGATGTGAACTGGGAAGGGAGTCTATAACTATATACAGAATGTCTCGTGCAGAGACAGTATGTGGGTATACCACATCTGGGGGATAGAATAGAAAACTTTCTATCATAACGTGGCTATTGGGCACCTGTTCGCGCCATAATAGGGTTCATCCACTACAGAATGTTTTGTTATATAATGCCTTGCTTGCTGTTTGTCACCTGTGTATAGATGACTTATATAATCTTCGGAGATTCTCATGTTTTGTAACCAACTTCAGTCGACCCTGCCCTGCCCTGACCGGGTGTTGTTACATGTCTGGTTCAGGCTTGGGTATACCTTATTTTATCATTTTGCTGTGCCCTTCCCTCCTCCCGACATTAACAGATATGCATGTAACTTTATACATTCTAAGTCCTAGTACCTTTCCCATCGCTAGCATCCTCCCCCCTCCATTAAGCCCTCCAAATGACAATCTTTTTATATAACATCGTCCATATACTAGGGGCCTGGGTCACAGGTCCCCTTTACCTCGTGGGCTTATAGAACTCATAGGGTCAGGAGCAGTGGGCACCATCTTGTCATGGGTCAAAGTGCACAGTCCAGTTCTCGGTGCTGGTATACTGCCCGGTAGGTTGTATGTGCATCTCCTGATGGGAGTAATAGTCCAGACACTTGGCCTCCCAAGCTGAGGGTCGCGGAAGAGATCTCGGGTGGGTGAGTTCGGGGATTTATCTCCTCGGCAAACAGTCCAGATCGGGCCATCCCGCGGTATGTCACTGCTCTGCGTACGCTTCGTCACAGCGGTGGCGGAAAAACCCGATCCAGAGTCTCACCGCCACATAAGGTAGTCCAGACAGGAAAGGGAGCTTGATTCCACAATGAGTCGCCCTGTGTTTGGGCTACCCTTGTAATTTAGGTCGAAGCTGGTGAATGTTTATAGTGTCCATTTATTATTTCTTTTCTTAATATCCATGTTTAGACAGGGATGGACGGTCTTAGACCGGTATTCGTCCGGTTTAGTGCTTGTCTCGAGGTTTTTCCCAGTCCCGTTTCAATGTGCCTGTTTGGTTTGTGGAGGTGGTCAGCGGCTCCACCGGCAAGGCCCAGGCTAGCAGTTTTGTCACTCCCGCCTCGGGGGTGTTCAGCACCGTCGTGATTCCATCTTTTGTGACTATCAATTTAGTGGGGAAGCCCCAACGGTATCGAATACCGTGCGACCGCAGGGTGTTGGTTACTTGGGAGAATTCCCTCCTTTTCTTTAGAGTAACGGCTGATAGATCCGCATATATCTTGACTGTTGGGTAGTCCGTTGGAGGTTTTGCTCGTGTTCTACTGTTCTTTAATATGTGTTCCTTAATATGAAAGTAATGAGCCCGGAGTAAAACATCTCTTGGTATAGCCTGTGGAAGGTGCCCGGGCTTGGGTATCCGGTGCACCCTGTCCACCAGCAGCATGTCTGCCGGTATCTCTGGGGCGTGAGCATGCAGCAGATTTCTCACGTAGGCCTGCAAATTATCATTCGTGATTTCTTCCGGTACTCCACGCAGGCGGAGATTATTTCGCCGTGAGCGATCCTCCATATCTGCTAGTTTGCCCTCCAATTTGTTAATTTCTGTGGCCATTCGTTCCACATTCGTGGCCAAGTCATTGTGGGCCGTGGCGAACTCGTCACATTTATCCTCCATGTGCGACGTTCGTTTACCTAGTTCTTGTAGGTCTTTTCGTAGTGAATCCGCCGTATGCTGCCATGTGGCTACAAGTTTGTCGGAGAGAAGCTCCAGGGCCGCATTCAGGTCAGCTTTTGTGATTTGTGCTGCATCGTGCGCCTTTGTTCGGGTAATAATTTGTGCATTGTCGGCCATTTCAGAGATCATGGATTCCGTTGGGGCCTGTTCCGCCGGAGACGCCGGAGATGATTTCTGGTTGAAAAAATTGAGCTTGTCCGGTTTTGCCGAGCTCCTCTTGTTCTTGGGTTGAGACATCGCTAGATAATAGTAGTGGATGTTGCTGTTTTATTTAGGATTGCATTAGATTAGGTGTCCTGATGCCGGAGCAAATTTTCATGCGGCCATCTTGCTCCGCAGTTAGCCACGCCCCCCGACTTATAGTTTTAACCTCACTTTCTCCCATAACATATTTCCACCTGTCTTCTGTCCTTTTTTCATCATTTTCTGTCCCATTAAAATATTCAAAATTCCATCCTGTGAAAAAAGGGGATAATGCCATGGTATTTACATAATGGCTAGGTCGGATAGTCGGTTGGTAGTCCCTGTCTGTATAGTATTTTTGATACACATTAATAGTGACCACTTCCTCCAAGTCTCTAGGGTATTCCCACTCCCCCATGCGCAGCTTAACTGCACCTGGTCTGTCAGTAGTTTCTTCACTTAAGAAGATCTTAAGGGCTTCACTTGTGTCATTTCTTACTAAAAAGTCAAAACCAATGTTATGCCTAATGACATATAGTAAGTCTTTTTTAGTTAAAACCTTAGGAAAATAGGGATACCCCTTGTCCTGAGCGTGTGGAGTATGGCCGCACACCCAACATGGTTTACATAAATCCAGGCTTTTATATACATTAGCTGCTTCCTTAATAAAATGATTATGCTCTTCCCAGGGTGAAAGGTGTTTGTCTGATCTAGTTGTGTCCGAACAGGGTGTCATTGATGTCCTTTGAATTTTTAACAGTAAATACCAAAAGGTGTCAGGGGTGCTGTTAGTGCAGCAGTAGGTTTCACCACTATTCTCTGTAATAGTGTAGGTTCGCTTTGTGCTCTGCTGGTTTGCATAACTTACCCAATATTGGGTAAGTTCTTCTGAAGAAATATTAGAGCTTACAGGCGTATACAGTATGCGGCAGCCAAAGGGCGTTGTAGATTCTAACGTTAACAAACCAAATGATTCATTTGGTAACTTAATATAGGTAATTGACTCAGTTTCATTGTGGCTAAAATAGCCTTCTCCATAGAGGTTCGCTCTCATGTTTGGACAGTTAATGGTCAGGCAGGTTACTCTTATTTCGATCTTTTTCCATCTCATCTCTGCGGAATCACTCTGGTCCCAACCTCCAATCTCATTGTTGGTATCTGAGCCGACCAAAGGGTGTAGAGTAAGCACAGTCATCACAATAACAGCCGGACCAATGAGCTTCGCCTGTAAAGATACAACTCATTTTACTCTCTCAAATAACATTTGCCCGAAGGCACATATTCCCATTTATCATGACCTGACTTGGAAAGTATCACGGTATTGTCATTGCCTGTTGCAATAATATCTGCTGGTTCTGGGGGACCTTTCTCTGTCCTCACCCAGACTTTGGCCCCTGGATTTAGGTTAGTAGAGCCAAATCCCTTATCTCCTCTTACTGTTTGTAAGGTGGGGGCTGTTCCTTTGTGTACCTGTCCCTGGTAAATGGGGATGATAACCAATTGGGCTATTCTGTCCCCTTCTTGCACTAGCAAGTCTTGTGGTCCCTGATTTAACAAAAGGACCTTTATTTCTCCCTGGTAATCAGCGTCTATAACCCCTCCCATTACATGTATCCCTTTAGGGGCGAGGCTAGACCTGGGTGCAATTAGTCCAAAGTGTCCCGGGGGTATCTGTATTCCTATACCTGTGGGGAACATCTGAACTTGCCCTGTTTTAAGTCTTTCTTCCTTTCTGGCTCGCAAGTCTATTCCTGCAGCCTCTGGGGTAGCCCTGTATGGTGCCAAGGCTCCCTCCTCTGTTTCCCAATATGTGATGGTGTTAGTTGCTACATATGGTTTAGCTTGTATATTGGGTGCGATCATTCTAGTGAGGGGGGTGTCATGATCTGAGAGTGGCCTATTGTTTAAGATGTTCACAGCTGTAGGCAAGTTATCTCTCCATTTGACCATTGTCCCTTCACCAAGTTTTCTCAATTGTTGTTTCAACAACCCATTCATCCTTTCAATCAGACCAGCTGCTTGAGGATAATAAGGTATGTGAAATATCCATTCAACATTGTTTTCATTACAAAAATCTTGTACCAATTTTCCTTTAAAGTGGCTTCCATTGTCACTCTGAATCTGTAATGGAAGACCATAGTACTGTATCATGGTTTCCAACATTTTGATAGTATTTATTTGGGTTGCCCTCTTGCAAGGGTGAACCAATAAATACCCTGAATATGTATCCACAGCCGTGCATACGTATTGGCAATTTTTACTCATAGGAAGCGGACCTATGTAATCCACCTGCCATATTTGCCCTGGTGCTTTACCTCTTTTTATTTGACCTCGTACCATCCCTGGTACATGTCTATTCTGCTCATGCTGACACACTGGACATTGCAAAATTACTGTTTTAATTAAATCAAGTGGCACTAAAATGCCTCGCTGTTGTGCCCACCTGTGAGTGGCTTTCTCTCCCAAGTGTCCACATTTCTGATGGGCCCAAGTAGCCAATCCCAAAAGTGAGTTAGAATTTTCAACAGACGCCTCTGAGATCTTGGCTTTCTCGTCTGCAACAGAGTTAAACAGACGATCCAATGAGTCAGTATTGCAGTGAGCATCAACATGAAAGACTGTTACCTCATTTTGATGTACCATCTCCCATATCTGCTCCCACAAATCTTTTCCCCAGACTTCCTTTGAATGAATCATGAACTGATGAGACTGCGATGTAGGCAACCACGTGGCCAGTCCATTGGCAACAGACCAGGAATCTGTGTATATATGACAACTTCCAGGCATCTCTTGTTTCAAAGCCTGAAAGACTGCATATAACTCTGCATACTGGCTACTTTTTCCTGTTCCTGTTGTAGTCAGAATTTTCTTGGTTTCTGGATTGTAAGACACTGCTTTCCATTGTCTTTCATTACCAATGTATTTTGCTGAACCATCAGTAAACCAAGCATGCTTTGCTTGATCTTGTGTTAGTTGCGCAAAAGACTTTCCCCACTTTACTGGAGATTCCACTGGCTTGTCTGCGTCTGGCAGATAACCAGGTTCTTGTATCGGCGCATCTGCAATTTTCTCATGTAGTACAGCCGTACCACTATTTCCTGTTTTAGCTCTATCCTGTATGTACCACTTCCATTTTATGATACTGGACTCTTGTGCATGACCTATCCTATGTGTCTTAGGGGAACTAAGTACCCATTGCATGATAGGTATCTCTGGGCGTAAGAACACAGTATGTCCTACTGTCATCTGTTCAGTATCTACCAAGGCCCAATAACAGGCCAAGAGCTGTCTCTCAAAGGGTGTGTACCTCTCTCCTGCCTCAGGTAACTTCCTTGTCCAGAAACCAAGGGGAACCTTAGTCCTTCCTTGTTTCTGCCAAAGGCTCCAATTAGCCCATTGCTGATTTACTGATACATTTAAGTCTATGTCTCCATCTTGTATGGGCCATAGATCAAGGGCTTGTTGGATAGCCTGTTTAGCTCCCTCAAATGCATTCTGTTGTTCATCTCCCCATTCAAAATCATGTTTTTTCCTGGTTACTTTGTACAAAGGGGAGAGTAACTGACTCAGGTGTGGTATGTGTTGTCTCCAGAAACCAAAGAGACCTATAAAGCTTTGAGCTTGTTTCTTGCTTTTGGGAGTTTGAAACTCTAGCACTTTTTGCTTAGCTTTTGGAAGGATTTCTCTGTGTCCTTTGTTCCACTGTATTCCTAAGAATTTTACTGTTTGAGCGGGTCCCTGTATTTTACTGGGATTTATCTCCCACCCTTTGCTCTTCATGTGCTCCATGATCTCTTCAAGAATCTGCTGACACTGTTCTTCACACTGTCCCTGAATCATAATGTCATCTATATAATGGGATATTTTCACCTCTGACGGTATTTTTACCCCATCAAGATGTTCTGCCACCAGCCGATGACAGATGGTGGGACTATGCAAGTATCCCTGTGGCAACCTGGTGAATGTGTATTGCCTCCCTAACCATGTGAAAGCAAACTGCTCTTGATTTTCTTCAGCTATTGGAATAGTGAAGAAGGCATTAGCCAAATCTATAACTGCATACCAGATCCCTGGATGCTTCTGTATATTTTCTATAAGAGTGACGGTGTCTGGGACAGCAGCAGTCAGTGGAGGTGTGTGTTTGTTCAATTCTCTGTAGTCTACCGTCATTCTCCATGTATGGTCTGTTTTACGTATTGGCCACACGGGATTGTTCCAAGCAGTAGTGACCCCTCGTAGGACCCCAGCTTTTAACAAGTCGTCTATGGTTTCTCCAATTTCTTTGTGGCCTCCTGGGATCCTGTACTGCTTAATATGCACTACTTTAGTAGCGGGTGGTAGTTGCACTGTCTAATCCAAGTCTCCCAGGTCGGGCAATTCCCTGTGTACATACCCGTCAAGTGTTTTAAGTAGCTCACATTGTGCTATCTCTTTCTGCAAGTTAGGGTACAATGAACCCGGGGAAGGAGGGGGTGCACCATATCCATTTCTCTCTTTCCTTTCCCCACTTGCCTCCATTCTTTCCACCAAGTATTGTACCTGCTTGCTAAGTTCACCCAGTCTTTTGAAATTCTTATCCAATTCCTCCCCAAGGTTTCCTGGCAAGCTAACTACCTCTCCTTCTAGCAAGAGGGGTGCTGTAGGAATCAAAGCAGGCAGCTTCGGTGGTTCCAGCACCCGAGAAAAGGATGGTACTTTATCTGGCCATCCCCAAGGGTTTGGGGCATCTGTCCATAAGTCATTTACCTTGACTCCTTTCTTATGAAGTCCCTTTTTTTTTATATAGCTTCCAGAGTGTAGAGGTATCCTTTCCATCAATATGTTCTTTACTTACCCCCTCTCTGAGGAGAGCCAGGAACATTTATTTTCTACTTACCATTAAGTACCATTAAGTACCATTATTTCCATCCTTCGGTATCCCGAATGATCCGAATGTGGATGGACCTGGTTTTGAGGATCCTCCCTCACCAGGGTTTTTGGGCGCCTGGGTCCTGGGTGCCCAGTCTCCCAATTCTCCCAATTGCATAATGGCTTCAGTAACCAAGTGCAATGAGTTTCCTGTTTGATTTATAAGCAGTGTCATTATTACCTGCTTATATGCTGGAGGGGCAGTTTTTATGATCTTATTTCTCATTTGGACTGTCACAGGCATCTCCATCAGCCTATCCAGCTGTTGTGAATTCTGGATAGCCTGTCGGACCATTTCCTGCTTCAGCTTCCTTACTGCATCTGTCAGCCCGTACCATGGTCTGTCGTTATTTGGCCAGTCACTGACAGATGGGTACCTCAGTTTCAACCCTATCTGGACGAGCTCATGGAGGGTGAGTGAAGCTGGACTCCCATCAATTGCGGGAGGTCCATTTAACAACATCCTCCTTACATTCTCATCCTCTGAGATAGTGGCTAACTTAGGTGAGTCTATGGCATCAAGATTAATGCCTCCTGCCCCTGTCTCGGCTAGTCTGACAACCCACTCATCCAGCGGTTCCTTTGGCCGCTGCCTGAAGGGTGAAAGAATATCAGCCATCTCTTGCTGCGTATAGTCTTCCATGGAAGTCCTGCTAATTTGCCCAAGGTCAGTGTACTCCAACTTTCTTCTGACCACAGGCAATGCAGTTACGCCTTCAGACTCTTCATCTGAGCTCCAGATGTTGCCATCCCAAGTTTCAGGATCCCAATCGGGTCCTACTTGTGCTAATCACACCTGCATCTTCCTCTTGCTAATCTTACGAGTCCCAACCTTACCCTTGGCTCTAGTTACTTTCATTACAGATCTTTGCAACAACGTTTCATACAAATGCTTTTCTTTTTCTAACTGACATTTGTCCTTGTGTGTTTGTCTGTAAGCAGTAAGTATTACCCAACCTTTTGTCTGCCACTTAGCTTTGGGAATCTTTTCCAGACAAGCAAGAAGGTTAGTAGGCATGTCAATTTCACTTTTTTCACATTCATGATCACATTTGCCAGCTGAACGGGCCCATTCACTGGCAATGGATGCATATGGCTCATCCTCCCATCCGGGAATGATGGCGTAATCACCCTGTTTCTTATTCTTTTTAAACATTGTGCAAAGCTCTTATGGTTTATTCAGAATATACTTGCACTCCTTGGGGATGTGTGTACTATGTGTTTTATTTAATTTCACTTGAATATGTACTAATCCAGACACCTAGTGTGTGGCTTATTGTTTTATTCTTCACTCAATAAACTTGCACTCCTTGGGGATGTGTGTTCTATGTGTTTTATTTAATTTCACTTGAATATGTACTAATCCAGACACCTAGTGTCTGGCTTATTGTTTTATGCTTCACTCAAGCCTGCCCAAATGACTAATTTGGCGGCAGGTTTGCGCTTCCCGATCACACTGGCTTTCTACACACTCTGTAAAGTGCATAGGGGCATCTATGATCGAGCCAACAGTCTCGCACTTTCAGGAACAGCCGTTTCATTCACTTCCTCAGTCAGCACTGGCTTCCAGCACCTGTTAAGGCGCGTAGGGGCACTTGTTAACTGACCAAGAACAATCACCCATTCGTGTCAGAATCACCCCAAACAATCTTGTGGTTTTGGTGACCTTATCTCAATACCTGGTATTGAGCTTATTAAATTAGCAGCAATTCAGCCTCATTCAGGATGCTAGCCTGTTTGAGGGTAACGCTCCCCAGAAGGCACTGGCGTTCTACACACCCTCAAGGTGTATAGGTGCGTCTACCAACTGAGCACAACATACATTCTTGAATCAATCTTCAGAAGCACTCCTCAATCTTATTAGATTGAGCATTCACTCACCAATCTTGCTCTTGCAACGTCATGTAACTATTTTCAAGTTTACACAATGTTCAAAGAATCTCTAGAAACCGTAATATTTGTTATCTACGACTGCAGCGCGCGGCAGAAACCGATAGCTTTTAAAAAGCTTTTTTCCTCCGTGACGCAGCAGAAATTAAACCTCGTACAATGTTAGTTTCACTTTCCCTTTTACTTAAGATTTACATAGACAGTTCTAACAATTTCTAAACACAATTTTCTTATCTTAACTATTCTTAACAACGTTTTAAACACACTATTATTTTAAACTATTTTAACTTGTTGATTTCAAGTTTCCTTGCTCAATTAATACTCCAACCCTGCTCGCAGCGCCAAAATGTTGTGCCTAATCATTAAATTCATGAAGCACCAATATCCAAAAAGTAATAATCAATACCTAATAAGGTTTATAGTGATATTGGCGGGCACACAACCCAGTTCGGATAGAGTACATTGAGTTATAGGAAAGAAAAATCACACAGAGACCAAGTTGAATATAAGAATTCACACTACACTTTATTATCCACAAAGGGATCTAAGCAAAGTAAGTTTTACTCTCATTTAAGTAGTTGCATGCATTTACTTCAAACAGCTTAGTATCTAGATATATCAGCTTAAGTATACATCACCATTAGAGAAGCTTGGTTGTCTCCTTGCCACACATGACTGGGGAGAACTCAGGCAGTCATTCGGAGAGACCCTCTCTTCTGGGAACAGCAGAAACCAGTAACACGCGTCCGCATTACAGGTGGGTAGTTCTCCAAGTGAGCGCAAGATTCCCTTAGTCTTATATACCTGTCTTCAAGGACAGACAGTAGTTCCTTATCAGTGCAGCCCAGCAAAAGACCTTGATACAAGCAGCTGGATGTACCTGGCAGTTGGCCAGACTGTTCAGGACCACCAGAACTTATGCCAAGTCTTGTGCGGTTAATTATCGCTTATCTAAGTAATTGTGGCCTTCAAGCCTGCATCTAGTAATATGTGCTATGTGTGCTTATATGCTTACCGGTGCCATCTTAACTATCTATAAATGTCTGAGTTGCTCAATATTGATCAATCAATCATACTTAATTAATATGAAATATTATTATCACAAGGTTTTAAAATCAAAACCTTCTGCCCCACCTGAAAGCTGCGGTCTCTGGCTCCCTTATCGTACCAACGGCGCTGGCGTTGCTGGGCCGCCTGGAGGTTGGTGCGTACTTCCTGAGTCAGCGCCTCCAGACGGTCCCGGAATTCCAGTACGTAGGATACAATAGGGGTTCCATCTGGGCTACTCTCTCCCTCCCAATGCTCTCTAATGAGATCTAGCGGTCCCCGCACCCTTCTCCCGAACAGCAATTCAAAAGGGGAAAATCCTGTGGACTCTTGGGGTACCTCTCTATAAGCGAAAAGTAAATGGGGTAGAAAACGCTCCCAGTCTCGGTGTGCCTCTCCAAACGTACGGAGCATTTGTTTTAGCGTACCGTTAAATCTCTCGCATAAGCCATTGGACTGGGGATGGTAGGCGGAATTTATTATGGGCTTAATGCCACATACTCTCCATAGTTGCTGGGTGACCTCGGCGGTGAATTGGGTGCCCCTATCGGATATTATTTCTTGGGGAAACCCCACCCGGGAGAATATTTTCATCAATGCCTCGGCTACTGTCTCGGCATGGATATTCGAGATAGCTACGGCCTCGGGGTATCGGGTGGCATAGTCCACTACAGTTAAGATGTACTTTTTACCGGAGGGACTGGGTTTGGATAGTGGCCCCACTATGTCAACGGCCACCCTACTGAACGGTTCGGAAATAATCGGGAGGGGACATAATTTCGCTTTGTGGCGGTCACCTCGTTTACCTACTCGCTGACATATATCACAGGACGTGCAGTATTGTCTCACATCTTTAGAAATCCCTGGCCAGAAAAATGCATGCGTCAATCTATATCGGGTACGAGTCATTCCTAGATGTCCGGATAAGGGAATATCGTGAGCAATCTTAAGTAGCTCGGGACGGTACTTCTGGGGAACCACTAACTGTTTGGTGGTCACTGTGGCTGACCCCCCCACTCCCCGTTCTGCAGTGCGGTATAGTAGCCACTTTTCCCACGTATACCGCTCCCCCTCTGTCCCCGCTTGTTCAGTGCGTACCCTGTCTCTATACACCTGTAATGTGGGATTGGCTTTTACCTCGGCTTCAAACTTAGCTGGGGTATCCCAGGACATACGTGTCGGGTGAGGGTCTTGGTCTCTTACCTGAGCCTCAGAGTGTGTAGGTGGAGCCGTGGTGCGGGCTTGTTGCCGGGTGGTGACTGGCTGTGCTTCTTGGTAGGGAGCTTGTGGGACAAAAGCAGATGTCATCTGGCCCAGGTCATTCTCCAGTACCACATCGGCAGGTAGGTTTTGCATGAGACCTACTTCCACAACCCCCTCCCCCACACCCCAATTCAAATGTACTTTAGCAGTGGGCAAACGGTACACTGCTCCCCCTGCTACCCTCACGGCCACTGATCCACCAGTGTGAGCGATCCCGGAAACTAGGTGGGGTGCAATCAAGGTGAGTGTGGCTCCGGAATCGCGAAGCCCCTGTAACTCTTTCCCCTTCAGCGTCACCAGCTGGCGATGATGCTGCCTGTTGTCAGTGGCTCTGACCGACATCACCTCATGTAATACCCCTAGTGGTTCCTCCGGTTGAACACTCCACATCTCTTGGGCCGCTGGTTCCCGCTGATAATAGTGGGCTGCAGCCCTTGGTGCTGGATTTGGTCGGGCTTGGTTCCAGGTGGGTCTGCCCCGATTTTGGGTGCATTCCCGGGCTATATGCCCCCACTGTTTGCAAGAGTGGCACTGTATATTGGCACGCCCATTGTACCGGGAAGCAGGTGGTACATTCCCTGGGGCTGTGCGAAAAGGGGTTGTAGTGGGACCCGGGGTAACGGGAACGCTGGGTGACCCCGTGGGTCGCGGGTAACTCTTGGAGAGGGTTATCTGGTGTCTCCTTGCGTCAAAATGCTGGTCGGCCAATTGTGCCGCCTCGGTTAGGGTGAGAGGTTTCCTGTCTCGTACCCATTCTTGGGTCATTGGAGCTAGCCCGTCAAAGAATTGCTCCAGCAGTAGTAACTGCCGCAATCCTTCCATGGTCGTGGCTTGGCTCGCTTGTATCCACCCTTTGGATGCTTGGTCCAGCTTGTGTGCCCACTCGGCATGTGAGTCTTTCTCTGGTTTCTTCAGGTCTCTAAATTTCCGCCGGTATGCCTCTGGAGTGATGGCATACCTTTCTAGTATCGCTCGCTTTACTTTCTCATAGTCTTTGCTGTCCTCGCTGGGTACAGCGCGGTATGCGTCGGCTGCCCGCCCTGCTAGTTTACTTGCCAGCAGGGGGACCCACGTGGGCCGTGCCAAGTCATGTAAATCGCACAGTCTCTCAAAATCTTGTAAAAACCCATCGATTTCCTCCTTTTCCTCGCAAAATACTTTAAATGCTTGATAAGGAACTTTGGGTTTTACCTGGCTGTGGGATGACTCCGTCGTGGTCCCTGCTCGAGATGCTGCATACTGCGGGCTGTGTGCCATCACGTACTCCTGCACATTCGCCATTACTAAGTTCAACATGTCCACTGATATCGGCTGTGGTAAAAATGCCAGCCTGGTCCTCATTTCTCTCTCGTAGAGAGTTTCTTCCATGACTGCTGGGGGTGTAGCGCTGCGGGCTTGGTCTCCCTCCATCAGCTCGGCAATTAGTACAGCCTTAGGTTTGCTGCTGGCTACTTTACCCCTGGCTTCCAGTAGTTCCTTTAGTGTCTGTCTCTTTAATTTAGAATAATCCGTCTCCATTCACTTCGGTAGTCGGTTCTTTCGTTGGATTCTGCTTGCCATTCCCTTTTCCTCATTCGGCAGTTACAATTTGCACGAATTGCGCTCTTTCGGCTGTAAGGTCGGATCCCGTCGCTTGCCACCAATTGTAGCGGAGGGCAGGTATTAAAGACCACGATCTCCGCTGGTTCCACGAGTAAATCCACAGTCAGCGCTGAAAGGTAAGGCAAGTCCCCAAATCCTCCCAATAACCGGACGAAACACAGTTTGGGAGTCAACTAACTCAGTTTATTCACAAGCTGGCATATTTAAGCAGTTCCCCATGCAAGGGGTTTCCTTACAGATAATTCAGGGGATTTCTCCCAACATGCATTGTTCTTTTCCCAACAGGCATTGCTGCACGAGAAGGATACTCCCACTAAAATGGACGATTAACTGGATTATCCCCTCGTGCAGCAGAACTGACAATTTACTTTAAAATACATATTTTCCACAATATTTGGTACTTTGAGATGACCGAACGTTCGGTAGATAGCTGGGGTCGGAGCGCACCTTTCGTGAGAATACCGCTCTGATCCCAGCTGAATTGACCGAACGCCGCACAAATATAGCTTCACATAGAAGTTCCCCTCAATCTCTCGAACATATCTAGGGGAACAATTCTACCGAAAACCGGGCTCCCGAATGGCTTGGAAGTGCAGCGGTGTTCGCATCATCGAGTAGCCGTTTTTAGTTCCAGGCACTCGACGACCAAACACCGCTGCCAAATAGACGAATCCAAGATGGCCGACCGCCGCATGGTCGGTAGTCGAACGACGGCCACCCAGAATAGTCTATAATTACCGATTGCAACATTGTTGCAATCGGTTAACAAGTGCCACACGACCATAAGTGTGTGATCTACCAGGGGGGCCCTTATTCGTTCGGCGAACGGCTTAGATCGCCTCTGTTCGCCGAACGAAGTACCTGTATGCTGGTAGCTTACGGCTGCCAGCATGCAAATCAACATAACATAACACATACACAGCAAATATACATGGCACATATTACAGCCTCCAGACAACCTTCCCATATTATAGTTCAACAGTGGCTAGGTTTGCCACAAAGGGTGTACCAGATATACCAAGGAACTTGATGAGCTCAAACAAGGACATCACTTTACACCGGCCGACTACTTTAGATACCTGCAGGTCAGAGACTTTGCAAAAAATTCATGCATAAAAGAGGCCGCGAAAAAACCTATGATGTTTTTCGAACGTATTTGCACATCAGACATAACCCCAAGGGGCCTGATCACTACACTTTAGGGGAGTGTGGGTGGTCTCCCATACACCGACCAGTGGGAAAAAGATTTAGGAGAGGAACTGGAGGGGATGGAGTGGCAGGAAATCTGGGAAGCTAACAGCACGACATCAGTATGCGTCACCCACCAGAAACAGTTGTTTAAGAGTTAGAACTATACCACATGCGCAAATCCACAACGGACATGTGCTGGAGGGGCTGTGGGGAGAAAGGGACATACTTCCATATGTGGTGGGAATGTCCACGAGTCCAAGCATTCTGGAGTGCTATATAGCACTACTGGCCCAGGTATTTTCAAGAGCACCAGAACTAGATCCATGGGTATACCTCCTGAATAAAACACTGGATGGGTAGACCGGGCAGGAGCAAAGGCTACTACATAAAATCACACTAGCAGCATGACTTGCTATAGCACACACATGGCTAAAACAGGACCTACCCCACACCGCCATTGTAGTGAATAGAATCAAAGAGACTCAGCTGATGGATGACCTGACAGCTACAAACACATTTGAGAAAACATGGGAACCATGGGACAGCAGTCCTTTGGCCTCTTAAGTTCCCCCACTGCTCCCCCCCCTCCCTTCCCCCGAGTTCTATAACCCTTCTCTCTATCTCTCTCTTTTCGGGCGCTCTCCTATGGGGCTCCATTTAACATATACATTAGCATACACTGAGTGGATATTAAGTTCCTGACCTGGGAGGGGTGGAGCCTTGGATGAAGATAACATAGCTTATGGCGGAGAACTTTACCCCAGGATTTACAAAATGCAGACTCGATACTTTTATCCTAACCTGGGAAGTCTCCTCTCGGCACCAACCAACTCCCATACAGGACCTAACTTACCAGTGTATAATGTAAAAAAACCTGTAAGCCAGCCTGTATACAGACATCTAGGCAGAATACAAAAATGTGCACCGCTGCTATCAGATCTTGTACACCCACTTGAAAAGCCATTGTCAACATGTATGTGTATAATGCTGGGGTTGGATAAACCCATGTACAATTGCCTTTATTCTGTGCAAAAAATAAAGAATAAAAAAACAAAAGAGAGGATAAGTGCACATGTGATTAATTTCAAATATAGGTGATACTGGTTCCCTCACTATGATCAATTACGAGGTCGGTCATAAGCATATGTTTACCCTGCTTTTCATTTCATCACTCCATACTCTATAGGTCGGCAATTCGTAAATCAATTGTGTTATCAAAGTCCAAGTCTTCCTTCCTAGTATTGGTATGTGCATTAAACAACTACACTTAATTAATTCTAATCAGCATTGTTCAGGTTATTTATTTCTGGTATATTAATAGGACTCCCTGCACGTTTTAGTGGGTCCACACCTCCTTCCTCTTTCCCTTGGTATACAAACTTACAGTGGTTACATTAAATAGCAAGAAACAATAAGGCGGTGTTACATGTAAATTTGACACTTGTAATATAACGGGCCTCAGACAAATCTTCCTTCTTTTCAGACCACATATACCATTGGTATATACACGGACAGGTATCACTACTGACTCTAACCACTTGGTGTTCTAGACTTTAGCATGGCATATTTTCACTATACAGACGATCATTCAAATGGCTCATAGTATGTCTTGTTATTATTTTTAGACTCTTGAGGGTGTCACAGTGACGCGGCCACATAACTGCTATTTCAAATTGAGAAGTCTTCATTGAGAACTTTTGGAACTGTACCAGGTAGACCTTTTTCTTTTGTGAGAGATGTAATGTTATGGTTACACTTTCTGATTGAGACATGATTCTCCTTCCCACATATCCTTAGGGGTCTCGACTATACAGATACAGCAAACGCTTGGCAAACAACTTTATTCAGTACGTACAGGTACGTTTTCACCCATTAGCTCATAGAGGTTTCCATGTTTCTACCAGTCCGTTAGACTAGTAATAGTACTGGCTACCAGGATAATAGGGGCCATATTTAGCTTTCTCAGGCCTTCTATGCCTAATACTAGTGGTACCGCAAGGCCAACACCCATCCTCATACTCTGAGGTATTCAGCCATCGGTCCAACTCATAGTTAGCCGCCTTGCAAGTTACATAGAGAGGGCCTTACTTATCACTCCAAATTCTATTTTCTCTTAATGTCACAGAGAGGCCAACATCCCACCACTACGTTCCGTGGTAAATAGGCCCTCGGTCCAACTCATAGAGCCTCTCAAGACGCTTGGCATTAGTGAATGTCTTTGCCACTTGGCACTATTTAGCAGCCCTGGAGACATTATTCTAATTACAATTCTCATTTTTAGTATGTCACAAGTTCAAGAAAGGGGAGATGCCGGGACATGGCTGCACATGGGGACCTGGGACCTTCACACAGGGCAACTTATGCTACCGCGAGCAGGACGACTACAAATCAGACCAGCAGCGACCACCGTAGGATGCTCTGATACTATTGAACTCATTGGCGTTGCTGGCCGCCCAAATATGACCTATCTGCATGGACAATGCAGGACAATGGGGGGGGGGGGGTGTGACACACAGTCACCTGGACACTCTGGTTCCCCACCGCGAGGTGATATGCAGATCTTGGGCCATATGGCCTATCACTATACAGACACTGGGACACACGGCGGGAGGGCAACAGGAGAAGGGCAAGGTTATGACAAACATACACCTAAGAAGGGATGGGGAGGAAAGGCGAGCGGGGGGAGGTAGGGAGGCAATGGCAGGCTAGAAGACGGATGAGACAGGCAGGGAGGGGGATAGGATGCAAGACCCACTGAATGGCGGGTGGGGGGATGGGAGAGAGTGGGAGGGTGGTTGGGGGGGGAGGTAAGAGACAATGAAGAATCAGTGGCGTCTCTAGGATTCATTTTTAGGGGGGGCACATGGTGGGCCAGGGACAAAAGTAGGGGGGCACATTTAACCCCGCCCTCACGGCAGTTTGACCCCGCCCCTGTCGCATGTTAATCCCCGCCCCGACACAATGTGTTGGTTTTTTTTTATAATCCTTGGTGGAGAATTCATTATTTTCCACCAAGGATTATTAAAAAACAAACACATTTCCCTTTATACAGTCCATACACACACACACACACACACACAGACTGCTGAGTCCTTACACACAGAGAGACACAGACTGCTGAGTCCATACACACACACACACACACACACACACACAAACACACAGATTGCTGAGTCCATACACACATACAGACTGCTGAGTCCATACATACACACACACACACACACACACACACAAACACAGACTGTTGAGTCCATACACACTTACATACTGCTGAATTCATACACACACACTGCTGAGTCTATACACACACACACACACAGACTGCTGAGTCCATACACACATACAGACTGCTGAGTCCATACACACACAGACTGCTGAGTCCATACACACACACACACACACACAGATTGCTGAGTCCATACATGCACACATACAGGCTGCTGAGTCCATACATGCACACATACAGGCTGCTGAGTCCATGCATACACACATACAGACTTCTGAGTCCATACACACACATACAGACTGCTGAGTCCATACACACACACATACAGACTGCCGAGTCCATACACACACACATACAGACTGCCGAGTCCATACACACACACATACAGACTGCCGAGTCCATACACACACACATACAGACTGCCGAGTCCACACACACACACACACACACACACACACACACAGACTGCTGAGTCCATACATACATACACACATACAGACTGCTAAGTCCATACACACACACACACAGACTGCTGAGTCCATACACACACACACAGGCTGCTGAGTCCACACACACACACATACAGACTGCTGAGTCCTTACACACACACATACAGACTGCTGAGTCCATACAAAGACACAGACTGCTGAGTCCATACACACACACACAAACACAGACTGCTGAGTCCATACACACATACAGACTGCTGAATTCATACACACACACTGCTGAGTCCATACACACACATACAGACTGCTGAGTCTATACACACACACATACAGACTGCTGAGTCCATACACACAGACAGACTGCAGAGTCCATACACACAGACAGACTGCAGAGTCCATACACACACACACACACACACACAAACACAGACTGCTGAGTTCATACACACACACAAACACAGACTGCTGAGTCCATACACACACACACAGGCTGCTGAGTCCATACACACACACACACACAGACTGCTGAGTCCATACACACACACACAGACTGCTGAGTCCATACATACACACATACATACAGACTGCTGAGTCCATACACACACACACAAACACAGACTGCTGAGTCCATACACACATACAGACTGCTGAGTCCTTACACACACACATACAGACTGCTGAGTCCATACACACACACACACACAGACTGCTGAGTCCACACACACACACACACACACACACAGATTGCTGAGTCCACACATACATACACACATACATACTGCTGAGTCCATACACACACATACAGACTGCCGAGTTCATACACACACACATACAGACTGCAGAGTCAATACACACACACACACACATACAGACTGCAGAGTCCATACACACACACATACAGACTGCAGAGTCCATACACACATACAGACTGCTAAGTCGATACACACACACAGACTGCTGAGTCCATACACACACACAGACTGCTGGTTCCATACACACACACACACACACACGCACACACAGATTGCTGAGTTCATACACACACACACACATACAGACTGCAGAGTCCATACACACACATACAGACTGCCGAGTTCATACACACACAAACAGACTGCTGAGTCCATACACACACACACACACACACACACACAGGCTGCTGAGTCCATACACACACATATACAGACTGCTGAGTCCATACACACAGACTGCTGAGTCCATACACACACAGACTGCTGAGTCCATACACACACAGACTGCTGAGTCCATACACACACAGACTGCTGAGTCCATACACACACAGACTGCTGAGTCCATACACAGACACAGACTGCTGAGTCCATACACAGACACAGACTGCTGAGTCCATACACAGACACAGACTGCTGAGTCCATACACAGACACAGACTGCCTAGTCCATACACACATACAGACTGCTGAATTCAAACACACACACTGCTGAGTCCATACACACACATACAGACTGCTGAGTCCATACACACACATACAGACTGCTGAGTCCATACACACACACACAGACTGCTGAGTCCATACACACACACAGACTGCTGAGTCCACACACACACACACACACAGACTGCTGAGTCCATACATACACACACACTGCTGAGTCCATACACACACACACACACACACACACACACAGACTGCTGAGTCCATACACACACATAGACTGCTGAGTCCATACACACACACACAGGCTGCCGAGTCCATACACACACATACAGACTGCTGAGTCCATACACACACACACACACAGATTGCTGAGTCCATACACACATACATACTGCTGAGTACATACACACACACATACAGACTGCTAAGCCCATACATACACACATACAGACTGCTAAGTCCATACACACACACACACACACATACAGACTGCTGAGTCTATACACACATACAGACTGCTGAGTCTATACACACATACAGACTGCTGAGTCCATACACACACACACACACACACACACAGGCTGCTGAGTCCATACTCACACACACACACATACAGACTGCTGAGTCTATACACACATACAGACTGCTGAGTCCATACACACACATAGACTGCTGAGTCCATACACACACACACACAGGCTGCCGAGTCCATACACACACATACAGACTGCTGAGTCCATACACACACACACACAGATTGCTGAGTCCATACATACACACATACATACTGCTGAGTACATACACACACACATACAGACTGCTAAGCCCATACATACACACATACAGACTGCTAAGTCCATACGCACACACACACAGAGACTGCTGAGTCCACACACACACACACACACACACACAGGCTGCTGAGTCCATACACACACACACACACACATACAGACTGCTGAGTCTATACACACATACAGACTGCTGAGTCCATACACACACACACACACACACACAGGCTGCTGAGTCCATACTCACACACACACACATACAGACTGCTGAGTCTATACACACATACAGACTGCTGAGTCCATACACACACACACACACACACACAGGCTGCTGAGTCCATACTCACACACACACACATACAGACTGCTGAGTCTATACACACATACAGACTGCTGAGTCCATACACACACACACACACACACACACACACAGATTGCTGAGTCCATACATACACACATACATACTGCTGAGTCCATACACACACACATACAGACTGCTGAGTCCATACACACACACACACACATACAGACTGCCGAGTCCATACACACACACAGATTGCTGAGTCCATACATACACACATACATACTGCTGAGTCCATACACACACACATACAGACTGCTGAGTCCATACACACACACACACATACAGACTGCCGAGTCCATACACACATACAGACTGCTGAGTCCATACACACACACACAGACTGCTAAGTCCATATACACACACACACACACAGACTGCTGAGTCCATACACACACACACACACACACACATGCTGTTGAGTCAATATACACTGCGGCGAAACCGACCTCGCCACGTGTCCTTGGAGGGGGCTGCTTGCCCGCCTCTTGCCTTTGGACTATGGCCCTGGGAGATTGGGCCCTTTTACAAAACGTATTCGGCCCTAACAGAGTGCATGTCACTCTGGCCCTTTAAACACAGTGGGGCCATTCGGTACTTGCCCTGTGTGAGCAGTGATACCCCCAGATAGCTATGCCGTGGAGCCTATTCATATAATGAAAGACTATGGGAAAGACTTTGGCTCCATGGCAATTAAACTGTATTTGTGTGGTCTGCGTGCCATTCACCTAATAATGTGCACGCAGACCTGAGCTATCTGGGGATATGTTACATGTCTGTGTTTAATGTATAAAAAGTAACTTTATATATTTTAAAACATAATTCTGTATTTAGGTCCCCACATGTGTAATGGAGTTTTGTCTTTGACCTGGGAGATAATTGGATTACTTCTCCAATTATCTCCAGGGCAGAAGGGAGGAAGCCATGATGCATTGTGGGGATGTTTTACTTTCCATGCTGCCAGCCAGGGCCCAAAAGATACTTTTACTAACTTTTGAACCCCTGGTCTGATTCATGCCATTTTTTAATATGTTGTTCCCCTGAATGGATTGATTGTGAATATGTATTTTTATGTGAATGTGATGTATAGTTTTAAAGTTACAGTGTGTGTGTGGAAAGTATATTTTAAACTGTATGCATAATGGGATTATGTGTCACACTAAGGAGAGGGGATGTGTGGGATGTAACATCTATGTCATTGGTTCTTTTATGTCTCCCCCTGGGTGTGGCCTGTATGTGTGAGTTGGAAATAAAAGCCAGGCTGGGTGAGCCAGTCCTCAGTTCCTGTTTAACCCTCAAAATGAAGTGTCGTCTCGTTCTTGGGGGGAATTGGATTGTAAGCTGACTGCCAGGAGTGTAAGCGGATTGTATGCTTTTCTTGTTCAGCTGTTCCAGTTTGGAGTGTTATCTTGTATCAAGTTCTGGAGTTTGGTGTTCTGCAGTAGCTGTGCCTGTCTCTCAAAAAGAGGATTATCGCCTAAACTGGGTTTTATCCTCTTGTAAGTGAAACAGTCCGTTACAATTGGTGGCAGCGGCGGGATCGTTCCTACAACCAGGACAGCTACAGGTAACACCATCCCCTGGATTTACAAAGTGAGGGCAACGCCAGTACCCATACAGCGTCCCCACCAGCAGTCATGTTCTATCGATATGAAGGCGTAGATTTTGATACTGAGGTACTGTGGAGAATAGCCAAATATGGCCCGAATCCCCGGAAGGAGATTGTTGATGCAGCTGTGCAGCAACTACTTCAAGAGAACCAGAGGTCACGTGATCTCGAGCACGATTTCATCCTGGTCATGGTGAGACATGGTCAAGGAAATGAGGTAGCCGCTATCCTCCTCCAACACAAACCAGAGAAACCCAAAGTAGAGGACTGCATGGAGTGGTACTGGAAAGGCCCCCAGCAGGCAGGTGGAGATGGGACCGAGGTCTCTCTACCGGCCCTACAGGGATGCTGGGCAGTCGGCCCAGATCCCCAGCGGCAGTGTGTGTCCCAGGAGACGTAGGTGCCGTCCTTCCTCCCCAGCGGCAGTGTGTACCCCAGGGAGCTGATGGTGTCGTCCATCCTCCCCAGCGGCAGTGTGTGTCCCAGGGAGCAGAAGGTGCAGTCCTTCCTCCCCAGCGGCAGTGTGTACCCCAGGGAGCTGATGGTGTCGTCCATCCTCCCCAGCGGCAGTGTGTATCCCAGGGAGCTGAAGGTGCAATCCTTCCTCCCCAGCGGCAGTGTGTACCCCAGGGAGCTGATGGTGTCGTCCATCCTCCCCAGCGGCAGTGTGTGTCCCAGGGAGCAGAAGGTGCAGTCCTTCCTCCCCAGCGGCAGTGTGTACCCCAGGGAGCTGATGGTGTCGTCCATCCTCCCCAGCGGCAGTGTGTAACCCAGGGAGCTGATGGTGTCGTCCATCCTCCCCAGCGGCAGTGTGTAACCCAGGGAGCCGAAGGTGCAGTCCTTCCTCCCCAGCGGCAGTGTGTACCCCAGGGAGCTGATGGTGTCGTCCATCCTCCCCAGCGGCAGTGTGTAACTCAGGGAGCTGATGGTGTCGTCCATCCTCCCCAGCGGCAGTGTGTAACTCAGGGAGCTGATGGTGTCATCCATCCTCCCCAGCGGCAGTGTGTAACCCAGGGAGCCGAAGGTGCCGTCCTTCCTCCCCAGCGGCAATGTGTACCCCAGGGAGCTGATGGTGTCGTCCATCCTCCCCAGCGGCAGTGTGTCCTTCAGGGAGCAGAGACAGTCAGTCTCGCACCCCAGCAGCAGGACAAGAGAAGGAAAGGGGAGACAGCTGGTCTCCCTTTCCACCAGCAGAGAGAGTGGCAGGGAGAGGAGCCTGCTAACCCCCCTCCCCAGCGGCAGTTTACCGTCCAGAGAGAGGAGCTTGTTACACCCTCTCTCCAGCGGCAGCCTAACCCACCAAGGGGAGATGTTAAGCCCCACATCTGTGCAGATGGGACCGTAGTCTCTGCACTTACAGCACCAGGGGTAGGGACGGTCGGTCCTGTCCCCCAGCCACAGAGCGATATATCCAAAGGGGAGACAGTCGGTCTCCAGCAACCAGGCTCCAACCAGGCTACTTCCGCGGTAGTACTGGCACCAGGGCAGAGTACTGCTGGTCTCTGCCCACTCAGCAACCCACCAAGGCAGACTACCAGTCCCCCACGCAGCCGTGGTGAGACACCTGGACCTGGACAAAGTTCTCCTCTACCCAGGTGTAGTAACCAGTTATTGTGGGTGGGCTGTACTGCTTTTTCTGTTTTGTGGGTGGGTTGCTGGACTAACCAGGGCACTGACCGGCAGGAGGTCAGATACCCTGTTAGTCTGGGGGGTAAAGGGGAGAAGTGTGGCGAAACCGACCTCGCCACGTGTCCTTGGAGGGGGCTGCTTGCCCGCCTCTTGCCTTTGGACTATGGCCCTGGGAGATTGGGCCCTTTTACAAAACGTATTCGGCCCTAACAGAGTGCATGTCACTCTGGCCCTTTAAACACAGTGGGGCCATTCGGTACTTGCCCTGTGTGAGCAGTGATACCCCCAGATAGCTATGCCGTGGAGCCTATTCATATAATGAAAGACTATGGGAAAGACTTTGGCTCCATGGCAATTAAACTGTATTTGTGTGGTCTGCGTGCCATTCACCTAATAATGTGCACGCAGACCTGAGCTATCTGGGGATATGTTACATGTCTGTGTTTAATGTATAAAAAGTAACTTTATATATTTTAAAACATAATTCTGTATTTAGGTCCCCACATGTGTAATGGAGTTTTGTCTTTGACCTGGGAGATAATTGGATTACTTCTCCAATTATCTCCAGGGCAGAAGGGAGGAAGCCATGATGCATTGTGGGGATGTTTTACTTTCCATGCTGCGAGCCAGGGCCCAAAAGATACTTTTGCTAACTTTTGAACCCCTGGTCTGATTCATGCCATTTTTTAATATGTTGTTCCCCTGAATGGATTGATTGTGGATATGTATTTTTATGTGAATGTGATGTATAGTTTTAAAGTTACAGTGTGTGTGTGGAAAGTATATTTTAAACTGTATGCATAATGGGATTATGTGTCACACTAAGGGGAGGGGATGTGTGGGATGTAACATGTGGCGAAACCGACCTCGCCACGTGTCCTTGGAGGGGGCTGATTGCCCGCCTCTTGCCTTTGGACTATGGACCAGACTTTATGGGAATGTGATACCCCAGATAGCCATACCATGGAGCCTATTCATATAATGAAAGACTATGGGAAAGACTTTAGCTCCATGGCAATTGTACTGTGTGAGTAGGATCTGCGCGCTATTCGGTAGTTTTGTGCGTGCAGATCCCAGCTATCTGGGGATAGGTGAAATGTCTGTGTGTTATGTGTAAATGTGACTTTATGTATTTTAAAGTGTTTTATGTTGTTTTGCAACTATGTGGTTAATGGAGTCTGCCTTTAGTCCTGGGTAATTGGATTACTTCTCCAATTAACTCCAGGGCAGAAGGGAGGAAACCAGGGTGCATTGTGGGGATGTTTTTCTGCCAGCCAGAAAGGAACAAAAGATACTTTTAGTAACTTTTGAACCCCTGGTCGGATTCATGCCATTTTTTAATATGTTGTTCCCCTGAATGGATTGATTGTGGATATGTATTTTTATGTGAATGTGATGTATGGTTTTAAAGTTATGAAAGTTGTGTAAAAGTATATTTTACACTGTATGCATAATGGGATTATGTGTCACACTAAGGGGAGGGGATGTGTGGGAGGTAACATCTATGTCATTGGTTCTTTTATGCCTCCCCCTGGGTGTGGCCTGTATGTGTGAGTTGGAAATAAAAGCCAGGCTGGATGAGCCAGTCCTCAGTTCCTGTTTAACCCTCAAAATGAAGTGTCGTTTCGTTCTTGGGGGGGAATTGGATTGTAAGCTGACTGCCAGGAGTGTAAGCGGATTGTATGATTTTCTTGTTCAGCTGTTCCAGTTCGGAGTGTTATCTTGTATCCAGTTCGGGAGTTTGGTGTTCTGCAGTAGCTGTGCCTGTCTCTCAAAAAGGGGATTATCGCCTAAACTGGGTTTTATCCTCTTGTAAGTGAAACAGTCCGTTACAATTGGTGGCAGCGGCGGGATCGTTCCTACAACCAGAAGGACAGCTACAGGTAACACCATCCCCTGGATTTACAAAGTGAGGGCAACGCCAGTACTCATACAGCGTCCCCACCAGCAGTCATGTTCTATCGATATGAAGGCGTAGATTTTGATACTGAGGTACTGAGGAGAATAGCCAAATATGGCCCGAATCCCCGGAAGGAGATTGTTGATGCAGCTGTGCAGCAACTACTTCAAGAGAACCAGAGGTCACGTGATCTCGAGCACGATTTCATCCTGGTCATGGTGAGACATGGTCAAGGAAATGAGGTAGCCGATATCCTCCTCCAACACAAACCAGAGAAACCCAAAGTAGAGGACTGCATGGAGTGGTACTGGAAAGGCCCCCAGCAGGCAGGTGGAGATGGGACCGAGGTCTCTCTACCGGCCCTACAGGGATGCTGGGCAGTCGGCCCAGATCCCCAGCGGCAGTGTGTGTCCCAGGAGCCGAAGGTGCCGTCCTTCCTCCCCAGCGGCAGTGTGTACCCCAGGGAGCTGATGGTGTCGTCCATCCTCCCCAGCGGCAGTGTGTGTCCCAGGGAGCAGAAGGTGCAGTCCTTCCCCCCCAGCGGCAGTGTGTACCCCAGGGAGCTGATGGTGTCGTCCATCCTCCCCAGCGGCAGTGTGTATCCCAGGGAGCTGAAGGTGCAATCCTTCCTCCCCAGCGGCAGTGTGTACCCCAGGGAGCTGATGGTGTCGTCCATCCTCCCCAGCGGCAGTGTGTGTCCCAGGGAGCAGAAGGTGCAGTCCTTCCTCCCCAGCGGCAGTGTGTACCCCAGGGAGCTGATGGTGTCGTCCATCCTCCCCAGCGGCAGTGTGTAACCCAGGGAGCCGAAGGTGCCGTCCTTCCTCCCCAGCGGCAGTGTGTACCCCAGGGAGCTGATGGTGTCGTCCATCCTCCCCAGCGGCAGTGTGTAACCCAGGGAGCCGAAGGTGCCGTCCTTCCTCCCCAGCGGCAGTGTGTACCCCAGGGAGCTGATGGTGTCGTCCATCCTCCCCAGCGGCAGTGTGTCCTGCAGGGAGCAGAGACAGTCAGTCTCGCACCCCAGCAGCAGGACAAGAGAAGGAAAGGGGAGACAGCTGGTCTCCCTTTCCACCAGCAGAGAGAGTGGCAGGGAGAGGAGCCTGCTAACCCCCCTCCCCAGCGGCAGTTTACCGTCCAGAGAGAGGAGCTTGTTACACCCTCTCTCCAGCGGCAGCCTAACCCACCAAGGGGAGATGTTAAGCCCCACATCTGTGCAGATGGGACCGTAGTCTCTGCACTTACAGCACCAGGGGTAGGGACGGTCGGTCCTGTCCCCCAGCCACAGAGCGATATATCCAAAGGGGAGACAGTCGGTCTCCAGCAACCAGGCTCCAACCAGGCTACTTCCGCGGTAGTACTGGCACCAGGGCAGAGTACTGCTGGTCTCTGCCCACTCAGCAACCCACCAAGGCAGACTACCAGTCCCCCACGCAGCCGTGGTGAGACACCTGGACCTGGACAAAGTTCTCCTCTACCCAGGTGTAGTAACCAGTTATTGTGGGTGGGCTGTACTGCTTTTTCTGTTTTGTGGGTGGGTTGCTGGACTAACCAGGGCACTGACCGGCAGGAGGTCAGATACCCTGTTAGTCTGGGGGGTAAAGGGGAGAAGTGTGGCGAAACCGACCTCGCCACGTGTCCTTGGAGGGGGCTGCTTGCCCGCCTCTTGCCTTTGGACTATGGCCCTGGGAGATTGGGCCCTTTTACAAAACGTATTCGGCCCTAACAGAGTGCATGTCACTCTGGCCCTTTAAACACAGTGGGGCCATTCGGTACTTGCCCTGTGTGAGCAGTGATACCCCCAGATAGCTATGCCGTGGAGCCTATTCATATAATGAAAGACTATGGGAAAGACTTTGGCTCCATGGCAATTAAACTGTATTTGTGTGGTCTGCGTGCCATTCACCTAATAATGTGCACGCAGACCTGAGCTATCTGGGGATATGTTACATGTCTGTGTTTAATGTATAAAAAGTAACTTTATATATTTTAAAACATAATTCTGTATTTAGGTCCCCACATGTGTAATGGAGTTTTGTCTTTGACCTGGGAGATAATTGGATTACTTCTCCAATTATCTCCAGGGCAGAAGGGAGGAAGCCATGATGCATTGTGGGGATGTTTTACTTTCCATGCTGCGAGCCAGGGCCCAAAAGATACTTTTGCTAACTTTTGAACCCCTGGTCTGATTCATGCCATTTTTTAATATGTTGTTCCCCTGAATGGATTGATTGTGGATATGTATTTTTATGTGAATGTGATGTATAGTTTTAAAGTTACAGTGTGTGTGTGGAAAGTATATTTTAAACTGTATGCATAATGGGATTATGTGTCACACTAAGGGGAGGGGATGTGTGGGATGTAACATGTGGCGAAACCGACCTCGCCACGTGTCCTTGGAGGGGGCTGATTGCCCGCCTCTTGCCTTTGGACTATGGACCAGACTTTATGGGAATGTGATACCCCAGATAGCCATACCATGGAGCCTATTCATATAATGAAAGACTATGGGAAAGACTTTAGCTCCATGGCAATTGTACTGTGTGAGTAGGATCTGCGCGCTATTCGGTAGTTTTGTGCGTGCAGATCCCAGCTATCTGGGGATAGGTGAAATGTCTGTGTGTTATGTGTAAATGTGACTTTATGTATTTTAAAGTGTTTTATGTTGTTTTGCAACTATGTGGTTAATGGAGTCTGCCTTTAGTCCTGGGTAATTGGATTACTTCTCCAATTAACTCCAGGGCAGAAGGGAGGAAACCAGGGTGCATTGTGGGGATGTTTTTCTGCCAGCCAGAAAGGAACAAAAGATACTTTTAGTAACTTTTGAACCCCTGGTCGGATTCATGCCATTTTTTAATATGTTGTTCCCCTGAATGGATTGATTGTGGATATGTATTTTTATGTGAATGTGATGTATGGTTTTAAAGTTATGAAAGTTGTGTAAAAGTATATTTTACACTGTATGCATAATGGGATTATGTGTCACACTAAGGGGAGGGGATGTGTGGGAGGTAACATCTATGTCATTGGTTCTTTTATGCCTCCCCCTGGGTGTGGCCTGTATGTGTGAGTTGGAAATAAAAGCCAGGCTGGATGAGCCAGTCCAGAGTTCCTGTTTTACCCTCAAAGTGATGTGTCGTCTCATTATTGGGGGGAAGGATTTATTGCATGCTGTTCCAGTTGACTGCTAGGAGTACAAGCCTATTCGTATGGTTCCTATTCAATGGTCTACAGCATTCATATGCTTGGGAGAATTTAAAGGTTTCTCGGATTCGGTGATTGTGGTGTCTGCCAGAGTGCTTGGAGTCCTCAGGAAGCACTAGGAGCATCCATTAACGGAGGTACCAAGTCGGGGTGCCAGGTGATCCGTTACATAACATCTATGTCATTGGTTCTTTTATGCCTCCCCCTGGGTGTGGCCTGTATGTGTGAGTTGGAAATAAAAGCCAGGCTGGATGAGCCAGTCCTCAGTTCCTGTTTAACCCTCAAAATGAAGTGTCGTCTCGTTCTTGGGGGGAATTGGATTGTAAGCTGACTGCCAGGAGTGTAAGCGGATTGTGTGCTTTTCTTGTTCAGCTGTTCCAGTTCGGAGTGTTATCTTGTATCCAGTTCGGGAGTTTGGTGTTCTGCAGTAGCTGTGCCTGTCTCTCAAAAAGGGGATTATCGCCTAAACTGGGTTTTATCCTCTTGTAAGTGAAACGGTCCGTTACATACACACACACAGACTGCTGAGTCCACACACACACACATACAGACTGCTGAGTCCATACACACACACACATACAGACTGCTGAGTCCATACACACACACATACAGACTGCCGAGTCCATACACACACACATACAGACTGCCGAGTCCATACACACACACATACAGACTGCCGAGTCCATACACACACACAGACTGCTGAGTCCATACACACACACATACAGACTGCCGAGTCCATACACACACACATACAGACTGCCGAGTCCATACACACACACAGACTGCTGAGTCCATACACACATACAGACTGCTAAGTCCATATACACACACACACACACACAGACTGCTGAGTCCATACACACACACACATACAGACTGCTGAGTCCATACACACACACACATACAGACTGCTGAGTCCATACACACACACACACATACAGACTGCTGAGTCCATACACACACACACATACAGACTGCTGAGTCCATACACACACACACATACAGACTGCTGAGTCCACACACACACATACAGACTGCTGAGTCCATACACACACACACATACAGACTGCTGAGTCCATACACACACACACATACAGACTGCTGAGTCCACACACACACATACAGACTGCTGAGTCCATACACACACACATACAGACTGCTGAGTCCATACACATACAGACTGCTGAGTCCATACACACACACATACAGACTGCTGAGTCCATACACATACAGACTGCTGAGTCCATACACATACACACACACACACACACACTGCTGAGTCCATACATACACACACATACAGACTGCTGAGTCCACACACACACACATACAGACTGCTGATTCCATACACACACAAACATACAGACTGCTGAGTCCATACACAGACACAGACTGCTGAGTCCATACACACACAAACACAGACTGCTGAGTCCATACACACATACAGACTGCTGAGTCCTTACACACACACATACAGACTGCTGAGTCCATACACACATACAGACTGCTGAGTCCATACACACACACAGATTGCTGAGTCCATACATACACACCTACTGATACCGGAGAAACTGACTGAAGCCAAGCACAGAGAAGTGGACACAGGTTTCTTCAGGAAGGAAGAGATTCTTTATTCGATTCACCGACCGGGGCTCAGAGTGACTAATGTCACCAAAATACAACAAGATCTGAGCCCAGAACTGACTGTGTAAATGCATAATATAGACATATAGCTCCTCCTATAGTTAACTCTACCCACATATACTCTTTACCCAATCAGCTAAACAAAGCCTAACTTCCCTTACCTGTTAGACCAAATGGCTCACCCAGAACAATGGAGGAGGGGAAGTGTTTTCAGTTTCTACATTCCTGCACTTGCTCAATACAGTGTTGATTGTATCTTAGCTACGTGTAACTGACTAACTGATACACCAACATTTACACATATGCCACATGGCAATCTTGTCCTAGTAAATTTATTTTTACTGAGATTCCACCACATTCCCCCCTTTGATGCTTCTGATATTTCACAATTCCAGATGCATCACTTAACCATAGTTTGCTTACACCTCAGGTTGCCATGAATCAGAACAGACCTCGTAAGCATCCTAGCATCATTACAAATTCCTTCAGCACTCCTCATTCTGAATATATTCTCTCTGGGCTAAGGGTTCATACTTGCAAACAGCCATTACATGCGCAGCTGGTTTCCTTTCTGTCGTGCTCTCTATGACACTCTGTATGGACTTAATTACCAATGGAACCAAACATGGTAGAAAGAGACACACTATAATCAACATGACTCCTCCTACCAATGTATTGATCCCTCCAAGCTGCTCGTACCTACTTCCAAACCAACTACTAGAATTGTACCCGTTCCAGGCTTAAGTCGGTACATGCGTCAGTTTAGCCATGTGGCTTGTGAGATCAGCCACTGCCTGCCCTTCATCATCTATGTGCAGACAACAGTTGCTGAGATTGAACTTTCCACATACACCTCCTTCTATTTGCACTGGAAGTGAATGGAGGACTTTATCAACAGCCCAACTGGTTTACCTGGTAAGAAGGCTATGTGCTTTACAGAGGAATCCATAATTGCCTAATGGTAGAATGAGGCTTGAATCCCTGTATTAGAATACAATAACACTTCATGGGCATACAGTTTGGCTGTTAACCAGTTCCCTCACATATTACATGTGGCGAAACCAGCTTCGCCCCTGTGAACTGGAGAGGCCTGGTTGCTAGCCTCCTGCCCGCTGACTATGGCCCCTGGACATGTTGCACTTTAAAAACTATATTTGGGCATGTAATAATTTATATTGCTGCTACTGGCCCTTTAAAATCAGCGATGGACATTTTGGGACTACTGTCCCTTTAAGACTGTGAAGCATATTCTATTGTACTGCCTGTATATTGTATATGTATTCATGTGTTAAGTTTAACCTGGGTGATATGTATGCAGCATTCATCTGATTGTTCGGTAGAATCACTCCATTCATTATATTGAGTGAAACTACCGAACAACCAGACCACCCAGGAATAAGTGTGCCTCCAATTACCGTTTGCAACAATGTTGCAAACAGGTAATTGGCAATCCATGTAATGTATTCTTTGTCCTCTGGGTGGCCGCCATTCGGGAAACAAACACGTGGCGGCGGCCATCTTAAACTACCGAACAGCGGTGTTTTGCCGTCGAGTGTCTGGAACTGAAATCGGACACTTGACTAGGCAAACACAGCTGAGACCTCCATACTCCCAGAAATTCGTATAGAAACTACCGAATGACCCGCCGTTCGGTAGAAAGAAACATACGAACTAGGGGATTCATGCGAATCCCCCTTAGTCTCTATAACCCAAGTAATTCGTCTGTTTCATTCACTTGTTTGTGACCGACCGCAGGGCCAAAATGCATGGAACTGTTTTCGGATACTTTACCCATGCGGTCGGTCAAATCTTTGGAACCTCATATCTCCCGAACCATTCATCCGAATGACCTGATTCTTGAATATGTTGTCCCCCTGAATAAGGGCTATCAGGGGATACCTGTTTTGGAGGTGTAGCATATGTATTTGGGGTACATCCAGGAATTGGGGAAAAAGGTGTACGGTATAATTATGTTAAGTGCTAATCTAAGGGGAGGAAATGTGTGGGAGGTACATCCATGTGATTGGTTAAATTCATCCTCCCCCTGGGAGTGTCCTGTATGTACTTGGTTGTAATAAAAGCCAGACTGGGTGTCCCAGTCGAGAGTTCTTGCTTAACCCTCAAAGCGATGTGTCGTCTCGGTCTTTGGGGGAATGGGATTGTATGCTGACTGCCAAGAGTGTAAGCCGATGTCTGCTTTTCTTGTTCAGCTGTTCCAGTGTTCGTGTGGTTCCAGTCGGGAGAATGGTGTCTGCAGTAGCTGCCTGTGCATCTGGAAAGGGGATTATCGCCTAAACTGGGTTTTATCCTCTTGTAAGTGAAACGGTCCGTTACATTACATCCCTCCTATTGGCAATGAAGCGCGCTAAGGTAGCCAGTGCCACTCATTATCTTCCCAGCTACCTACATTCAAGGATGCTAGCTTCTTTTTATGATTCACATCATAAACTTTAACTCCCAAGGTCTCTCCTGTTTCAATTGGCAACAAGAAGAAGGATGGTTTGAGCATACCTAATACACATGCCCCTTCCCAGTCCTGTGGTAACTCCAAATAGGCTTTCTTACCACAGATCCAGTACAAATTTGCTGGGGCTTTCCAACTAGATGTAGCAGATAGGTCAAACCACACATCCTTTAAATTGGTATAAATTGCAAACGGATTAGGTGGTTCTGAGACATTTGAAACTGACCACCAAGTTGTATCTTTTGTACTATCATTATAAGCTTTTTGCCCTAGACAAGTCAATTCTCCCACAGATGTATTAAACATTATTCTTTTCCTTGCTATGCAAACATAACCTATAATGGAGGTCTTTAATCGCCACTCAGATTTACCTCTAACACTCACTTGATAATCAGTTTGAGAAGATATTAACTGTCCATACACACACACACATAGACTGCTGAGTCCACACACACACACACACAGGCTGCTGAGTCCATACACACACACACAGGCTGCTGAGTCCATACACACACACACACAGGCTGCTGAGTCCATACACACACATACAGACTGCTGAGTCCATACACAGACACAGCCTGCTGAGTCCATACACACAGAATGCTGAGTCCACACACACACACACACACACTGCTGAGTCCATACACAGACACAGACTGCTGAGTCCATACACACACACTGCTGAGTCCATACACACACACTGCTGAGTCCATACACACACACATACAGACTGCTGAGTCCATACACATACACATACAGACTGCTGAGTCCATACACACACACATACAGACTGCTGAGTCCATACACACACAGACTGCTGAGTCCATACACACACACACACACAGACTGCTGAGTCCATACAGACACACACACACACTGCTGAGTCCATACACACACACATACAGACTGCTAAGTCCATATACACACACACACACAGACTGCTGAGTCCACACACACACACTGCTGAGTCCATACACACATACAGACTGCTGAGTCCACACACACACACACACACACACACACAGAGAGACTGCTGAGTCCATACACACACACATACAGACTGCTGAGTCCATACACACACACAGGCTGCTGAGTCCACACACACACACACACACACACACACAGAGAGACTGCTGAGTCCATACACACACACACACAGACTGCTGAGTCCATACACACACACAGGCTGCTGAGTCCACACACACACACACACACACACACACAGAGAGACTGCTGAGTCCATACACACACACATACAGACTGCTGAGTCCATACACAGACACAGACTGCTGAGTCCATACACACACACTGCTGAGTCCATACACACACACACACACACACACACACTGCTGAGTCCATACACACACACATACAGACTGCTAAGTCCATATACACACACACACACAGACTGCTGAGTCCACACACACACACACACACACACTGCTAAGTCCATATACACACACACACACACACACACACAGACTGCTGAGTCCATACACACACACACACACACACACACATGCTGTTGAGTCAATATACACACACACACAGACGGCAGAGTCCATACACACACACATACAGACTGCTGAGTCCATACACACACACATACAGACTGCTGAGTCCATACACAGACACAGACTGCTGAGTCCATACACACACACTGCTGAGTCCATACACACACACACACACACACTGCTGAGTCCATACACACACACATACAGACTGCTGAGTCCATACACACACACACACTGCTGAGTCCATACACACACACACACACACACACACACACACTGCTGAGTCCACACACACACACACTGCTGAGTCCATACACACACACTGCTGAGTCCACACACACTGCTGAGTCCATACACACACACATACAGACTGCTGAGTCCATATACACACAGACTGCTGAGTCCATACACACACATGTACAGACTTCTGAGTCCATACACACATACAGACTGCTAAGTCCATACACACACACCGACTGCTGAGTCCATACACACACACAGGCTGCTGAGTCCACACACACACACACACACACACAGAGACTGATGAGTCCATACACACACACATACAGACTGCTGAGTCCATACACAGACACAGACTGCTGAGTCCATACACACAGACTGCTGAGTCCATACACACACACACACACACACACATACACTGCTGAGTCCATACACACACACACAGACTGCTGAGTCCATACACACATACAGACTGCTAAGTCCATATACACACACACACACACACACACAGACTGCTGAGTCCATACACACACACACACACATGCTGTTGAGTCAATATACACACACACACAGACGGCTGAGTCCATACACACACACATACAGTCTGCTGAGTCCATACACACACACATACAGACTGCTGAGTCCATACACAGACACAGACTGCTGAGTCCATACACACACACACAAACACAGACTGCTGAGTCCATACACACATACAGACTGCTGAGTCCTTACACACACACATACAGACTGCTGAGTCTATACACACACACAGACTGCTGAGTCCATACACACACAGACTGCTGAGTCCATACACACACACAGACTGCTGAGTCCATACACACACACAGACTGCTGAGTCCATACACACACACACACACATACAGACTGCTGAGTCCATACACAGACTGCTGAGTCCATACACACAGACTGCTGAGTCCACACACACACACACACTGCTGAGTCCATACACAGACACAGACTGCTGAGTCCATACACACACACTGCTGAGTCCATACACACACACACACACACTGCTGAGTCCATACACACACACATACAGACTGCTGAGTCCATACACACACACACTGCTGAGTCCATACACACACACACACACACACACAGACTGCTGAGTCCATACACACACAGACTGCTGAGTCCATACACACACAGACTGCTGAGTCCATACACACACTGCTGAGTCCATACACACACACTGCTGAGTCCATACACACACACTGCTGAGTCCATACACACACTGCTGAGTCCACACACACAGACTGCTGAGTCCATATACACACACACAGACTGCTAATTCCATATACACACACACAGACTGCTGAGTCCATACACACACACTGCTGAGTCCATACACACAGACTGAGTCCACACACACTGCTGAGTCCACACACACACACTGCTGAGTCCACACACACACACACACACACACACACTGCTGAGTCCATACAAACAAACATACAGTCTGCCGAGTCCATACAAACAAACACAGTCTGCCGAGTCCATACACAAACACACACAGACTGCTGAGTCCATACACACACACACACTGCTGAGTCCATACACACACACACAGACTGCTGAGTCCATACACACACACTGCTGAGTCCATACACACACACTGCTGAGTCCATACACACACAGACTGCTGAGTCCATACACACACACACATACAGACTGCTGAGTCCATACACACATACAGACTGCTAAGTCCATACATACACACACACACACACACATACACAGACTGCTGAGTCCATACACACACACAGGCTGCTGAGTCCACACACACACACACACACTGCTGAGTCCATACACACACACACATACAGACTGCTGAGTCCATACACAGACACAGACTGCTGAGTCCATACACACACTGCTGAGAACATACACACACAGATTGCTGACTCCATACACACACAGACTGCTGAGTCCATACACACACAGACTGCTGAGTCCATACACACACAGACTGCTGAGTCCATACACACACACACACACACACACACTGCTGAGTCCATACACACACACACACACACACACACATACACAGACTGCTGAGTCCATACACACACACAGGCTGCTGAGTCCACACACACACACACACACACTGCTGAGTCCATACACACACACACATACAGACTGCTGAGTCCATACACAGACACAGACTGCTGAGTCCATACACACACTGCTGAGAACATACACACACAGATTGCTGACTCCATACACACACAGACTGCTGAGTCCATACACACACAGACTGCTGAGTCCATACACACACAGACTGCTGAGTCCATACACACACACACACACACACACTGCTGAGTCCATACACACACACTGCTGAGTCCATACACACACACACACACTGCTGAGTCCATACAAACACACACACACTGCTGAGACAATACACACACACACAGACTGCTGAGTCCATACACACATACAGACTGCTGAGTCCATACACACAGACATACAGACTGCTGAGTCCATACACACAGACATACAGACTGCTGAGTCCACACACACATACAAACTGGTGAGTCCATACAAACAAACATGCAGTCTGCCGAGTCCATACAAACAAACATACAGTCTGCCGAGTCATAAACAAACACACACAGACTGCTGAGTCCATACACACACACACTGCTGAGTCCACACACACACTGCTGAGTCCATACACACACACTGCTGAGTCCATACACACACACTGCTGAGTCCATACACACACACTGCTGAGTCCATACACACACTGCTGAGTCCATACACACACACAGACTGCCGAGTCCATACACACACACAGACTGCCGAGTCCATACACACACACTGACTGCTGAGTCCATACACACACACAGACTGCTGAGTCCATACACACACACTGCTGAGTCCATACACACACACATACAGACTGCTTAGTCCATACACACAGACTGCTGAGTTCATACACACACACACATACAGACTGCTGAGTCCATACACACATACAGACTGCTAAGTCCATACACACACACACAGACTGCTGAGTCCACACACACACACACACACACACACACACACACACAGACTGCTGAGTCCATACACACACACATACAGACTGCTGAGTCCATACACATACACAGACTGCTGAGTCCATACACACACACTGCTGAGTCCATACACATACACACACACACACACTGCTGAGTCCATACACACACACACACACACACACACACACACACACACATTGCTGAGTCCATACACACACACACACAGACTGCTGAGTCCATACACACATACAGACTGCTGAGTCCATACACACAGACATACAGACTGCTGAGTCCATACACACACACTGCTGAGTCCATACACACACACTGCTGAGTCCATACACACACACTGCTGACTCCATACACACACACACACACACACACACTGCTGAGTCCATACACACACAGACTGCTGAGTCCATACACACACACACATACAGACTGCTGAATCCAAACACACACACACTGCTGAGTCCATACACACACTGCTGAGTCCATACACACACACTGCTGAGTCCATACACACACACTGCTGAGTCCATACACACACACACACACACACAGACTGCTGAGTCCATACACACACACTGCTGAGTCCATACACACACACACACACAGACTGCTGAGTCCATACACACACAGACTGCTGAGTCCATACACACACTGCTGAGTCCATACACACACACTGCTGAGTCCATACACACACACTGCTGAGTCCATACACACACACTGCTGAGTCCATACACACACTGCTGAGTCCACACACACAGACTGCTGAGTCCATATACACACACACAGACTGCTAATTCCATATACACACACACAGACTGCTGAGTCCATACACACACACTGCTGAGTCCATACACACACTGCTGAGTCCATACACACAGACTGCTGAGTCCACACACACACTGCTGAGTCCACACACACTGCTGAGTCCACACACACACACTGCTGAGTCCACACACACACACACACACACACACTGCTGAGTCCATACAAACAAACACAGTCTGCCGAGTCCATACACAAACACACACAGACTGCTGAGTCCATACACACACACACTGCTGAGTCCACACACACACACAGACTGCTGAGTCCATACACACACACTGCTGAGTCCATACACACACAGACTGCTGAGTCCATACACACACACACACATACAGACTGCTGAGTCCATACACACATACAGACTGCTAAGTCCATACATACACACACACACACACATACACAGACTGCTGAGTCCATACACACACACAGGCTGCTGAGTACACACACACACACACACAGAGACTGCTGAGTCCATACACACACACATACAGACTGCTGAGTCCATACTCAGACACAGACTGCTGAGTCCATACACACAGACTGCTGAGTCCATACACACACACACACACACACAGGCTGCTGAGTCCACACACACACACACACACACACACACTGCTGAGTCCATACACACACACACATACAGACTGCTGAGTCCATACACAGACACAGACTGCTGAGTCCATACACACACTGCTGAGAACATACACACACAGATTGCTGACTCCATACACACACAGACTGCTGAGTCCATACACACACAGACTGCTGAGTCCATACACACACAGACTGCTGAGTCCATACACACACACACACACACACTGCTGAGTCCATACACACACACACTGCTGAGTCCATACACACACACACACACTGCTGAGTCCATACAAACACACACACACTGCTGAGACAATACACACACACACAGACTGCTGAGTCCATACACACACAGACTGCTGAGTCCATACACACACAGACTGCTGAGTCCATACACACACACACACACACACTGCTGAGTCCATACACACACACACACACACACTGCTGAGTCCATACACACACACACTGCTGAGTCCATACACACACACACACACTGCTGAGTCCATACAAACACACACACACTGCTGAGACAATACACACACACACACTGCTGAGACAATACACACACACACAGACTGCTGAGTCCATACACACATACAGACTGCTGAGTCCATACACACAGACATACAGACTGCTGAGTCCATACACACAGACATACAGACTGCTGAGTCCACACACACATACAAACTGGTGAGTCCATACAAACAAACATGCAGTCTGCCGAGTCCATACAAACAAACATACAGTCTGCCGAGTCATAAACAAACACACACAGACTGCTGAGTCCATACACACACACACTGCTGAGTCCACACACACACACTGCTGAGTCCATACACACACACTGCTGAGTCCATACACACACACTGCTGAGTCCATACACACACAGACTGCTGAGTCCATACACACACACACACACACAGACTGCTGAGTCCATACACACACACTGCTGAGTCCATACACACAGACTGCTGAGTCCATACACACACACTGCTGAGTCCATACACACACACTGCTGAGTCCATACACACACACAGACTGCCGAGTCCATACACACACACAGGCTGCCGAGTCCATACACACACACAGACTGCTGAGTCCATACACACACACAGACTGCTGAGTCCATACACACACACTGCTGAGTCCATACACACACACATACAGACTGCTGAGTCCATACACACAGACTGCTGAGTTCATACACACACACACATACAGACTGCTGAGTCCATACACACATACAGACTGCTAAGTCCATACACACACACACAGACTGCTGAGTCCACACACACACACACACACACACACAGACTGCTGAGTCCATACACACACACACACACACACACTGCTGAGTCCATACACACACACACACACACACACACACTGCTGAGTCCATACACACACACACATTGCTGAGTCCATACACACACACACACACACACACACACACAGACTGTTGAGTCCATACACACACACAGACTGCTGAGTCCATACACACATACAGACTGCTGAGTCCATACACACAGACATACAGACTACTGAGTCCATACACACACTGCTGAGTCCACACACACATACAAACTGGTGAGTCCATACAAACAAACATACAGTCTGCTGAGTCCATACAAACAAACATACAGTCTGCCGAGTCCATACACAAACACACACAGACTGCTGAGTCCATACACACACACACTGCTGAGTCCACACACACACTGCTGAGTCCATACACACACACAGACTGCTGAGTCCATACACACACTGCTGAGTCCATACACACACACTGCTGAGTCCATACACACACAGACTGCTGAGTCCATGCACAAACACACATACAGACTGCTGAATCCAAACACACACAGACTGCTGAGTCCATACACACACAGACTGCTGAGTCCATACACACAGACTGCTGAGTCCATACACACACTGCTGAGTCCACACACACAGACTGCTGGGTCCATATACACACACACAGACTGCTGAGTCCATATACACACACACACACACACACACACACAGACTGCTAAGTCCATACACACACACTGCTGAGTCCATACACACACACTGCTGAGTCCACACACACACTGCTGAGTCCACACACACACACACACTGCTGAGTCCACACACACACACACACAGACTGCTGAGTCCACACACACACACACTGCCGAGTCCATACAAACAAACACAGTCTGCCGAGTCCATACAAACAAACACAGTCTGCCGAGTCCATACACACACACACACTGCTGAGTCCAAACACACACACACTGCTGAGTCCATACACACACACACAGACTGCTGAGTCCATACACACACACACTGCTGAGTCCATACATACACACTGCTGAGTCTATACACACACACACTGCTGAGTCCATACACACACACACTGCTGAGTCCATACACACACAGACTGCTGAGTCCATACACACATACAGACTGCTGAATCCAAACATACACACACAGACTGCTGAGTCCATACACACACACACACACAGGCTGCTGAGTCCATACACACACACACACACACATACAGACTGCTGAGTCCATACATACATACAGACTGCTAATTCCATACACACACACACCCACACAGACTGCTGAGACCATACACACACACAGGCTGCTGAGTCCACACACACACACACACACACACACAGACTGCTGAGACCATACACACACACACAGGCTGCTGAGTCCACACACACACACACACACACACAGACTGCTGAGTCCATACACAAACACACACAGACTGCTGAGTCCATACACACACACAGGCTGCTGAGTCCATACACACACACACACATACAGACTGCTGAGTCCATACATACATACAGACTGCTAAGTCCATACACACACACACCCACACAGACTGCTGAGACCATACACACACACAGGCTGCTGAGTCCACACACACACACAGGCTGCTGAGTCCATACACACACACACACACATACAGACTGCTGAGTCCATACATACATACAGACTGCTAAGTCCATACACACACACACACACACACACACACACACAGACTGCTGAGACCATACACACACACAGGCTGCTGAGTCCACACACACACACACACAGACTGCTGAGACCATACACACACACACAGGCTGCTGAGTCCACACACACACACACACAGACTGCTGAGTCCATACACAAACACACACAGACTGCTGAGTCCATACACACACACAGGCTGCTGAGTCCATACACACACAGACTGCTGAGTCCATACACACACATACAGACTGCTGAGTAAATACACAGACACAGACTGCTGAGTCCATACACACACTGCTGAGTCCATACACACACAGATTGCTGAGTCCATACACACACAGACTGCTGAGTCCATACACATCCAGACTGCTGAGTCCAAACACACACACTGCTGAGTCCATACACACACTGCTGAGTCCATACACACACACTGCTGAGTCCATACATACACACACATACAGACTGCTGAGTCCATACACACACAGACTGCTGAGTCCATACACACACACACACACATACAGACTGCTGCATCCATACACACATACAGACTGCTAAGTCCATACACACAAACACACAGACTTCTGAGTCCATACACACACACAGGCTGCTGAGTCCACACACACACACACACACACAGAGACTGCTGAGTCCATACACACACACATGCTGCTGAGTCCACACACACACACACACACACAGACTGCTGAGTCCATACACACACATACAGACTGCTGAGTCCATACACAGACACAGACTGCTGAGTCCATACACACACTGCTGAGTCCATACACAGACACAGACTGCTGAGTCCATACACACACTGCTGAGTCCATACACACACACACTGGGAGTCCATACACACACACACACACTGCTGAGTCCATACACATACACACACACACACACACACACACACACTGCTGAGTCCATACACATACACACACACACACACACACACACTGCTGAGTCCATACACACACACAGTCTGCTGAGTCCATACACACATACAGACTGCTGAGTCCATACACACAGACATACAGACTGCTGAGTCCATACACACACTGCTGAGTCCACACACACATACAAACTGGTGAGTCCATACAAACAAACATACAGTCTGCCGAGTCCATACAAACAAACATACAGTCTGCCGAGTCCATACACAAACACACACAGACTGCTGAGTCCATACACACACACTGCTGAGTCCATACACACACACTGCTGAGTCCATAAACACACACACTGCTGAGTCCATACACACACACTGCTGAGTCCATACACACACACACACACTGCTGAGTCCATACACACACACACTGCTGAGTCCATACACACACACACACACACACACACACTGCTGAGTCTATACACACACACACAGACTGCTGAGTCCATACACACACACAGACTGCTGAGTCCATACACACACACTGCTGAGTCCATACACACACACATACAGACTGCTGAGTCCATACACACAGACTGCTGAGTTCATACACACACACACATACAGACTGCTGAGTCCATACACACATACAGACTGCTAAGTCCATACACACACACACAGACTGCTGAGTCCACACACACACACACACACACACACACACAGACTGCTGAGTCCATACACACACACATACAGACTGCTGAGTCCATACACAGACACAGACTGCTGAGTCCATACACACACACACACACACACACACACACTGCTGAGTCCATACACACACACACACACACATTGCTGAGTCCATACACACACACACACACACACACACACACAGACTGCTGAGTCCATACACACACACAGACTGCTGAGTCCATACACACATACAGACTGCTGAGTCCATACACACAGACATACAGACTACTGAGTCCATACACACACTGCTGAGTCCACACACACATACAAACTGGTGAGTCCATACAAACAAACATACAGTCTGCTGAGTCCATACAAACAAACATACAGTCTGCCGAGTCCATACACAAACACACACAGACTGCTGAGTCCATACACACACACACTGCTGAGTCCACACACACACTGCTGAGTCCATACACACACACAGACTGCTGAGTCCATACACACACACTGCTGAGTCCATACACACACACTGCTGAGTCCATACAAACACACATACAGACTGCTGAATCCAAACACACACAGACTGCTGAGTCCATACACACACACTGCTGAGTCCATACACAGACTGCTGAGTCCATACACACACAGACTGCTGAGTCCATACACACACAGACTGCTGAGTCCATACAAACACAGACTGCTGAGTCCATACACACAGACTGCTGAGTCCATACACACACTGCTGAGTCCACACACACAGACTGCTGGGTCCATATACACACACACAGACTGCTGAGTCCATATACACACACACACACACACACACACAGACTGCTAAGTCCATACACACACACTGCTGAGTCCATACACACACACTGCTGAGTCCACACACACACTGCTGAGTCCACACACACACACACTGCTGAGTCCACACACACACACACACAGACTGCTGAGTCCACACACACACACACTGCTGAGTCCATACAAACAAACATACAGTCTGCCGAGTCCATACAAACAAACACAGTCTGCCGAGTCCATACACACACACACACACTGCTGAGTCCAAACACACACACACTGCAGAGTCCATACACACACACAGACTGCTGAGTCCATACACACACACACTGCTGAGTCCATACATACACACTGCTGAGTCTATACACACACACTGCTGAGTCCATACACACACACACTGCTGAGTCCATACACACACAGACTGCTGAGTCCATACACACATACAGACTGCTGAATCCAAACATACACACACAGACTGCTGAGTCCATACACACACACACACACACAGGCTGCTGAGTCCATACACACACACACACACATACAGACTGCTGAGTCCATACATACATACAGACTGCTAAGTCCATACACACACACCCACACAGACTGCTGAGACCATACACACACACAGGCTGCTGAGTCCACACACACACACACACACACACACAGACTGCTGAGACCATACACACACACACAGGCTGCTGAGTCCACACACACACACACACACACACACACACAGACTGCTGAGTCCATACACAAACACACACAGACTGCTGAGTCCATACACACACACAGGCTGCTGAGTCTGTACACAAACACAAACAGACTGCTAAGTCCATACACACACACACAGACTGCTGAGTCCATACACACGCACAGGCTGCTGAGTCCACACACACACACACAGACTGCTGAGTCCATACACACACACACACATACAGACTGCTGAGTCCATACATACATACAGACTGCTAAGTCCATACACACACACACACACCCACACAGACTGCTGAGACCATACACACACACAGGCTGCTGAGTCCACACACACACACAGGCTGCTGAGTCCATACACACACACACACACATACAGACTGCTGAGTCCATACATACATACAGACTGCTAAGTCCATACACACACACACCCACACAGACTGCTGAGACCATACACACACACAGGCTGCTGAGTCCACACACACACACACACACAGACTGCTGAGACCATACACACACACACAGGCTGCTGAGTCCACACACACACACACACACACAGACTGCTGAGTCCATACACAAACACACACAGACTGCTGAGTCCATACACACACACAGGCTGCTGAGTCCATACACACACAGACTGCTGAGTCCATACACACACATACAGACTGCTGAGTAAATATACAGACACAGACTGCTGAGTCCATACACACACTGCTGAGTCCATACACACACAGATTGCTGAGTCCATACACACACAGACTGCTGAGTCCATACACACACAGACTGCTGAGTCCATACACATCCAGACTGCTGAGTCCAAACACACACACTGCTGAGTCCATACACACACTGCTGAGTCCATACACACACACTGCTGAGTCCATACACACAAACACACAGACTTCTGAGTCCATACACACACACAGGCTGCTGAGTCCACACACACACACACACACACACACAGAGACTGCTGAGTCCATACACACACACATGCTGCTGAGTCCACACACACACACACACAGACTGCTGAGTCCATACACACACATACAGACTGCTGAGTCCATACACAGACACAGACTGCTGAGTCCATACACACACACACTGGGAGTCCATACACACACACACACTGCTGAGTCCATACACATACACACACACACACACACTGCTGAGTCCATACACATACACACACACACACACACACACACTGCTGAGTCCATACACACACACAGTCTGCTGAGTCCATACACACATACAGACTGCTGAGTCCATACACACAGACATACAGACTGCTGAGTCCATACACACACTGCTGAGTCCACACACACATACAAACTGGTGAGTCCATACAAACAAACATACAGTCTGCCGAGTCCATACAAACAAACATACAGTCTGCCGAGTCCATACACAAACACACACAGACTGCTGAGTCCATACACACACACTGCTGAGTCCATACACACACACTGCTGAGTCCATACACACACACACTGCTGAGTCCATACACACACACTGCTGAGTCCATACACACACACACACACACTGCTGAGTCCATACACACACACACTGCTGAGTCCATACACACACACACACACACACACACACACACTGCTGAGTCCATACACACACACACACAGACTGCTAAGTCCATACACACACACAGACTGCTGAGTCCATACACACATACAGACTGCTGACTCCATACACACAGACATACAGACTGCTGAGTCAATACACACACTGCTGAGTCCACACACACATACAAACTGGTGAGTCCATACAAACAAACATACAGTCTGCCGAGTCCATACAGACAAACATACAGTCTGCCGAGTCCATACACAAACACACACAGACTGCTGAGTCCATACACACACACACACACTGCTGAGTCCATAAACACACACACTGCTGAGTCCATACACACACACTGCTGAGTCCATAAACACACACACTGCTGAGTCCATACACACACACTGCTGAGTCCATACACACACACACTGCTGAGTCCATACACACACACACTGCTGAGTCCATACACACACAGACTGCTGAGTCCATACACACACACAGACTGCTGATTCCATACACACACTGCTGAGTCCACACACACAAACTGCTGAGTCCATATACACACACACAGACTGCTGAGTCCATATACACACACAGACTGCTGAGTCCATACACACATTGTGACGAAACCAATCTCGCCACATTGTATTGGAGGAGCCTGGTTGCCCGCCTGCTGCCTCTGGACTATGGACCGGCAGCTAAAGGGTTAATTTTACTGTGCAGAAGGATTTATTTCTCCCTTTCTGCACAGCGGTAGATTTCGGTAGATTCCATCTACCGAACAAACAGCCGTTCACCAACATCCCCAGAGCCGTGGGAAGCCGGACGGCGTTGTTAATTGGCCACCCAGAAGCTGGAGTGTGCTGCCAATTTACCTCCCTGAAGCTGCGGTTAATTGCCTGTTAACTGTGTGGCCGCTGTTACACTTAGCGGCCGCTAGGTGGCGCTGGTCTGGAGCTCCCCGGGCAGCCAGCACTTTTCTGCCCGGCTTTCATGCACCAAAATCGGACACTTTTACGTGCAGGCACCGCTGAACCTCCAGCCCCTGGTTCTAATTCGTATGGATTTGGTGAATGCAGGGAAATTCGGTAGTTTGTTTTATGTGAACTGTAGTAACCCAGATAGCCTGCCATGGAGCCTGTTCGTATAATTAAAGGCTTTGGCTCCATGGCAATTAAAATGTATTTGTGTGATCTGGGTGCCATTCACCTAATAATGTGCACCCAGACCTGAGCTATCTGGGGATATGTTACATGTCTGTGTTTTGTGTATAAAATGTGTCTGTATGTATTTTAAAGTGATAGTCTGTTTCTGTGTCACCATGTGCATAATGGAGTCTGGCCTTTGTCTTAGGAGATAATTGAATTACTTCATTAATTATCTCCAGGGCAGGGAGGAGGAAACCAAGATGCATGGTGGGAAAGTATTGTGGCTGTGTGTACGAAAATGATACATGTCTGTCTGCTGTTTCAGTCTTCCATCTGGTCCCCTAGGGGAGTGTCCACCAGGTGGGAGACCTGCATAAATACAGGGACAGGTAGCCCTGAATAAACAGACCACTGCTTGACCCTCAACACAGAGCCTTGTCTCGTTCTTGGGGGGGATTCACTGTATGCTGTTGGAGATTGATTGCTAAGGAGTGTAAGCTGATGTTTGCTTTTCCTATTCGTCTGCTAGCAGCTATTTGTGAGGTTCCAGCTTGGAGTGCTATCTTACTCCCTGGTATGCAGTTCTGGAGTTTGATGCATTCACCTCTATCCAATTCATGAGTTTTGATGTTCTGCAGTAGCTGTGCCTTTCTGTTAAAAGGGGATTATCGCCTAAACGGATTTTATTCCCTTTTATGCTGAAACGGTCCGTAACACACATACAGACTGCTAAGTCCATACACACACACACACACAGACTGCTGAGTCCATACACACACACACAGGCTGCTGAGTCCACACACACACACACACTGCTGAGTCCATACACACACACTGCTGAGTCCATACACACACACTGCTGAGTCCATACACACACACTACTGAGTCCATACACACACAGACTGCTGAGTCCATACACACACACACATACAGACTGCTGAATCCAAACACACACACAGACTGCTGAGTCCATACACACACAGACTGCTGAGTCCATACACACACAGACTGCTGAGTCCATACACACACAGACTGCTGAGTCCATACACACACACTGCTGAGTCCATACACACACACTGCTGAGTCCATACACACACAGACTGCTGAGTCCATACACACACAGACTGCTGAGTCCATACACACACACAGACTGCTGAGTCCATACACACAGACTGCCGAGTCCATACACACACACATACAGACTGCTGAGTCCATACACACACAGACTGCTGAGTCCATACACACACAGACTGCTGAGTCCATACACACACAGACTGCTTAGTCCATACACACACAGACTGCTTAGTCCATACACACACACACTGCTGAGTCCAAACACACACACTGCTGAGTCCATACACACACACTGCTGAGTCCATACACACACACTGCTGAGTCCACACACACACAGACTGCTGAGTCCATACACACACACATACAGACTGCTGAGTCCATACACACACTGCTGAGTCCATACACACAGACTGCCAAGTCCATACACACACACAGACTGCTGAGTCCATACACACACATACAGACTGCTGAGTAAATACACAGACACAGACTGCTGAGTCCATACACACACTGCTGAGTCCATACACACACAGATTGCTGAGTCCATACACACACAGACTGCTGAGTCCATACACATCCAGACTGCTGAGTCCAAACACACACACTGCTGAGTCCATACACACACTGCTGAGTCCATACACACACACTGCTGAGTCCATACATACACACACATACAGACTGCTGAGTCCATACACACACAGACTGCTGAGTCCATACACACACACACACACATACAGACTGCTGCATCCATACACACATACAGACTGCTAAGTCCATACACACAAACACACAGACTTCTGAGTCCATACACACACACAGGCTGCTGAGTCCACACACACACACACACACACACACAGAGACTGCTGAGTCCATACACACACACATGCTGCTGAGTCCACACACACACACACACACACAGACTGCTGAGTCCATACACACACATACAGACTGCTGAGTCCATACACAGACACAGACTGCTGAGTCCATACACACACTGCTGAGTCCATACACAGACACAGACTGCTGAGTCCATACACACACTGCTGAGTCCATACACACACACACTGGGAGTCCATACACACACACACACACTGCTGAGTCCATACACATACACACACACACACACACACACTGCTGAGTCCATACACATACACACACACACACACACACACACACTGCTGAGTCCATACACACACACAGTCTGCTGAGTCCATACACACACACAGTCTGCTGAGTCCATACACACAGACATACAGACTGCTGAGTCCATACACACACTGCTGAGTCCACACACACATACAAACTGGTGAGTCCATACAAACAAACATACAGTCTGCCGAGTCCATACAAACAAACATACAGTCTGCCGAGTCCATACACAAACACACACAGACTGCTGAGTCCATACACACACACACACACTGCTGAGTCCATAAACACACACACTGCTGAGTCCATACACACACACTGCTGAGTCCATAAACACACACACTGCTGAGTCCATACACACACACTGCTGAGTCCATACACACACACACTGCTGAGTCCATACACACACACACTGCTGAGTCCATACACACACAGACTGCTGAGTCCATACACACACACAGACTGCTGATTCCATACACACACTGCTGAGTCCACACACACAAACTGCTGAGTCCATATACACACACACAGACTGCTGAGTCCATATACACACACAGACTGCTGAGTCCATACACACATTGTGACGAAACCAATCTCGCCACATTGTATTGGAGGAGCCTGGTTGCCCGCCTGCTGCCTCTGGACTATGGACCGGCAGCTAAAGGGTTAATTTTACTGTGCAGAAGGATTTATTTCTCCCTTTCTGCACAGCGGTAGATTTCGGTAGATTCCATCTACCGAACAAACAGCCGTTCACCAACATCCCCAGAGCCGTGGGAAGCCGGACGGCGTTGTTAATTGGCCACCCAGAAGCTGGAGTGTGCTGCCAATTTACCTCCCTGAAGCTGCGGTTAATTGCCTGTTAACTGTGTGGCCGCTGTTACACTTAGCGGCCGCTAGGTGGCGCTGGTCTGGAGCTCCCCGGGCAGCCAGCACTTTTCTGCCCGGCTTTCATGCACCAAAATCGGACACTTTTACGTGCAGGCACCGCTGAACCTCCAGCCCCTGGTTCTAATTCGTATGGATTTGGTGAATGCAGGGAAATTCGGTAGTTTGTTTTATGTGAACTGTAGTAACCCAGATAGCCTGCCATGGAGCCTGTTCGTATAATTAAAGGCTTTGGCTCCATGGCAATTAAAATGTATTTGTGTGATCTGGGTGCCATTCACCTAATAATGTGCACCCAGACCTGAGCTATCTGGGGATATGTTACATGTCTGTGTTTTGTGTATAAAATGTGTCTGTATGTATTTTAAAGTGATAGTCTGTTTCTGTGTCACCATGTGCATAATGGAGTCTGGCCTTTGTCTTAGGAGATAATTGAATTACTTCATTAATTATCTCCAGGGCAGGGAGGAGGAAACCAAGATGCATGGTGGGAAAGTATTGTGGCTGTGTGTACGAAAATGATACATGTCTGTCTGCTGTTTCAGTCTTCCATCTGGTCCCCTAGGGGAGTGTCCACCAGGTGGGAGACCTGCATAAATACAGGGACAGGTAGCCCTGAATAAACAGACCACTGCTTGACCCTCAACACAGAGCCTTGTCTCGTTCTTGGGGGGGATTCACTGTATGCTGTTGGAGATTGATTGCTAAGGAGTGTAAGCTGATGTTTGCTTTTCCTATTCGTCTGCTAGCAGCTATTTGTGAGGTTCCAGCTTGGAGTGCTATCTTACTCCCTGGTATGCAGTTCGGGAGTTTGATGCATTCACCTCTATCCAATTCATGAGTTTTGATGTTCTGCAGTAGCTGTGCCTTTCTGTTAAAAGGGGATTATCGCCTAAACGGATTTTATTCCCTTTTATGCTGAAACGGTCCGTAACACACATACAGACTGCTAAGTCCATACACACACACACACACAGACTGCTGAGTCCATACACACACACACAGGCTGCTGAGTCCACACACACACACACACTGCTGAGTCCATACACACACACTGCTGAGTCCATACACACACACTGCTGAGTCCATACACACACACTACTGAGTCCATACACACACAGACTGCTGAGTCCATACACACACACACATACAGATTGCTGAATCCAAACACACACACAGACTGCTGAGTCCATACACACACAGACTGCTGAGTCCATACACACACAGACTGCTGAGTCCATACACACACAGACTGCTGAGTCCATACACACACACTGCTGAGTCCATACACACACACTGCTGAGTCCATACACACACAGACTGCTGAGTCCATACACACACAGACTGCTGAGTCCATACACACACACAGACTGCTGAGTCCATACACACAGACTGCCGAGTCCATACACACACACATACAGACTGCTGACTCCATACACACACAGACTGCTGAGTCCATACACACACATACAGACTGCTGAGTCCATACACACACAGACTGCTGAGTCCATACACACACAGACTGCTGAGTCCATACACACACAGACTGCTTAGTCCATACACACACACACTGCTGAGTCCAAACACACACACTGCTGAGTCCATACACACACACTGCTGAGTCCATACACACACACTGCTGAGTCCATACACACACACTGCTGAGTCCACACACACACAGACTGCTGAGTCCATACACACACAGACTGCTGAGTCCATACACACACACATACAGACTGCTGAGTCCATACACACACTGCTGAGTCCATACACACAGACTGCCAAGTCCATACACACACACAGACTGCTGAGTCCATACACACACATACAGACTGCTGAGTAAATACACAGACACAGACTGCTGAGTCCATACACACACTGCTGAGTCCATACACACACAGATTGCTGAGTCCATACACACACAGACTGCTGAGTCCATACACATCCAGACTGCTGAGTCCAAACACACACACTGCTGAGTCCATACACACACTGCTGAGTCCATACACACACACTGCTGAGTCCATACATACACACACATACAGACTGCTGAGTCCATACACACACAGACTGCTGAGTCCATACACACACACACACATACAGACTGCTGCATCCATACACACATACAGACTGCTAAGTCCATACACACAAACACACAGACTTCTGAGTCCATACACACACACAGGCTGCTGAGTCCACACACACACACACACACACACACACACAGAGACTGCTGAGTCCATACACACACACATGCTGCTGAGTCCACACACACACACACACACACAGACTGCTGAGTCCATACACACACATACAGACTGCTGAGTCCATACACAGACACAGACTGCTGAGTCCATACACACACTGCTGAGTCCATACACAGACACAGACTGCTGAGTCCATACACACACTGCTGAGTCCATACACACACACACTGGGAGTCCATACACACACACACACACTGCTGAGTCCATACACATACACACACACACACACACACACTGCTGAGTCCATACACATACACACACACACACACACACACACTGCTGAGTCCATACACACACACAGTCTGCTGAGTCCATACACACACACAGTCTGCTGAGTCCATACACACAGACATACAGACTGCTGAGTCCATACACACACTGCTGAGTCCACACACACATACAAACTGGTGAGTCCATACAAACAAACATACAGTCTGCCGAGTCCATACAAACAAACATACAGTCTGCCGAGTCCATACACAAACACACACAGACTGCTGAGTCCATACACACACACTGCTGAGTCCATACACACACACTGCTGAGTCCATAAACACACACACTGCTGAGTCCATACACACACACTGCTGAGTCCATACACACACACACACACTGCTGAGTCCATACACACACACACTGCTGAGTCCATACACACACACACACACACACACACACTGCTGAGTCTATACACACACACACAGACTGCTGAGTCCATACACACACACAGACTGCTGAGTCCATACACACACACTGCTGAGTCCATACACACACACATACAGACTGCTGAGTCCATACACACAGACTGCTGAGTTCATACACACACACACATACAGACTGCTGAGTCCATACACACATACAGACTGCTAAGTCCATACACACACACACACAGACTGCTGAGTCCACACACACACACACACACACACACACACACACACACACACACACAGACTGCTGAGTCCATACACACACACATACAGACTGCTGAGTCCATACACAGACACAGACTGCTGAGTCCATACACACACACACACACACACACACACACACACACACACACACTGCTGAGTCCATACACACACACACACACATTGCTGAGTCCATACACACACACACACACACACACACACACACACACACACAGACTGCTGAGTCCATACACACAGACATACAGACTACTGAGTCCATACACACACTGCTGAGTCCACACACACATACAAACTGGTGAGTCCATACAAACAAACATACAGTCTGCTGAGTCCATACAAACAAACATACAGTCTGCCGAGTCCATACACAAACACACACAGACTGCTGAGTCCATACACACACACACTGCTGAGTCCACACACACACTGCTGAGTCCATACACACACACAGACTGCTGAGTCCATACACACACACTGCTGAGTCCATACACACACACTGCTGAGTCCATACAAACACACATACAGACTGCTGAATCCAAACACACACAGACTGCTGAGTCCATACACACACACTGCTGAGTCCATACACAGACTGCTGAGTCCATACACACACAGACTGCTGAGTCCATACACACACAGACTGCTGAGTCCATACAAACACAGACTGCTGAGTCCATACACACAGACTGCTGAGTCCATACACACACTGCTGAGTCCACACACACAGACTGCTGGGTCCATATACACACACACAGACTGCTGAGTCCATATACACACACACACACACACATACACACAGACTGCTAAGTCCATACACACACACTGCTGAGTCCATACACACACACTGCTGAGTCCACACACACACTGCTGAGTCCACACACACACACACTGCTGAGTCCACACACACACACACACAGACTGCTGAGTCCACACACACACACACTGCTGAGTCCATACAAACAAACATACAGTCTGCCGAGTCCATACAAACAAACACAGTCTGCCAAGTCCATACACACACACACACTGCTGAGTCCAAACACACACACACTGCTGAGTTCATACACACACACAGACTGCTGAGTCCATACACACACACACTGCTGAGTCCATACATACACACTGCTGAGTCTATACACACACACTGCTGAGTCCATACACACACACACTGCTGAGTCCATACACACACAGACTGCTGAGTCCATACACACATACAGACTGCTGAATCCAAACATACACACACAGACTGCTGAGTCCATACACACACACACACACACAGACTGCTGAGTCCATACACACACACACACACACAGGCTGCTGAGTCCATACACACACACACACACATACAGACTGCTGAGTCCATACATACATACAGACTGCTAAGTCCATACACACACACACCCACACAGACTGCTGAGACCATACACACACACAGGCTGCTGAGTCCACACACACACACACACACACACACACACACACAGACTGCTGAGACCATACACACACACACAGGCTGCTGAGTCCACACACACACACACACACACACACACACACAGACTGCTGAGTCCATACACAAACACACACAGACTGCTGAGTCCATACACACACACAGGCTGCTGAGTCTGTACACAAACACAAACAGACTGCTAAGTCCATACACACACACACAGACTGCTGAGTCCATACACACACACAGGCTGCTGAGTCCACACACACACACACAGACTGCTGAGTCCATACACACACACACACATACAGACTGCTGAGTCCATACATACATACAGACTGCTAAGTCCATACACACACACACACACCCACACAGACTGCTGAGACCATACACACACACAGGCTGCTGAGTCCACACACACACACAGGCTGCTGAGTCCATACACACACACACACATACAGACTGCTGAGTCCATACATACATACAGACTGCTAAGTCCATACACACACACACCCACACAGACTGCTGAGACCATACACACACACAGGCTGCTGAGTCCACACACACACACAGACTGCTGAGACCATACACACACACACAGGCTGCTGAGTCCACACACACACACACACACACAGACTGCTGAGTCCATACACAAACACACACAGACTGCTGAGTCCATACACACACACAGGCTGCTGAGTCCATACACACACAGACTGCTGAGTCCATACACACACATACAGACTGCTGAGTAAATATACAGACACAGACTGCTGAGTCCATACACACACTGCTGAGTCCATACACACACAGATTGCTGAGTCCATACACACACAGACTGCTGAGTCCATACACATCCAGACTGCTGAGTCCAAACACACACACTGCTGAGTCCATACACACACTGCTGAGTCCATACACACACACTGCTGAGTCCATACATACACACACATACAGACTGCTGAGTCCATACACACACAGACTGCTGAGTCCATACACACACACACACATACAGACTGCTGCATCCATACACACATACAGACTGCTAAGTCCATACACACAAACACACAGACTTCTGAGTCCATACACACACACAGGCTGCTGAGTCCACACACACACACACACACACACACACAGAGACTGCTGAGTCCATACACACACACATGCTGCTGAGTCCACACACACACACACACAGACTGCTGAGTCCATACACACACATACAGACTGCTGAGTCCATACACAGACACAGACTGCTGAGTCCATACACACACTGCTGAGTCCATACACACACACACTGGGAGTCCATACACACACACACACTGCTGAGTCCATACACATACACACACACACACACACTGCTGAGTCCATACACATACACACACACACACACACACACACTGCTGAGTCCATACATACACACAGTCTGCTGAGTCCATACACACATACAGACTGCTGAGTCCATACACACAGACATACAGACTGCTGAGTCCATACACACACTGCTGAGTCCACACACACATACAAACTGGTGAGTCCATACAAACAAACATACAGTCTGCCGAGTCCATACAAACAAACATACAGTCTGCCGAGTCCATACACAAACACACACAGACTGCTGAGTCCATACACACACACTGCTGAGTCCATACACACACACTGCTGAGTCCATAAACACACACACTGCTGAGTCCATACACACACACTGCTGAGTCCATACACACACACACACACACTGCTGAGTCCATACACACACACACTGCTGAGTCCATACACACACACACACACACACACACACACTGCTGAGTCCATACACACACACACACAGACTGCTAAGTCCATACACACACACAGACTGCTGAGTCCATACACACATACAGACTGCTGACTCCATACACACAGACATACAGACTGCTGAGTCAATACACACACTGCTGAGTCCACACACACATACAAACTGGTGAGTCCATACAAACAAACATACAGTCTGCCGAGTCCATACAGACAAACATACAGTCTGCCGAGTCCATACACAAACACACACAGACTGCTGAGTCCATACACACACACACACACTGCTGAGTCCATAAACACACACACTGCTGAGTCCATACACACACACTGCTGAGTCCATAAACACACACACTGCTGAGTCCATACACACACACTGCTGAGTCCATACACACACACACTGCTGAGTCCATACACACACACACTGCTGAGTCCATACACACACAGACTGCTGAGTCCATACACACACACAGACTGCTGATTCCATACACACACTGCTGAGTCCACACACACAAACTGCTGAGTCCATATACACACACACAGACTGCTGAGTCCATATACACACACAGACTGCTGAGTCCATACACACATTGTGACGAAACCAATCTCGCCACATTGTATTGGAGGAGCCTGGTTGCCCGCCTGCTGCCTCTGGACTATGGACCGGCAGCTAAAGGGTTAATTTTACTGTGCAGAAGGATTTATTTCTCCCTTTCTGCACAGCGGTAGATTTCGGTAGATTCCATCTACCGAACAAACAGCCGTTCACCAACATCCCCAGAGCCGTGGGAAGCCGGACGGCGTTGTTAATTGGCCACCCAGAAGCTGGAGTGTGCTGCCAATTTACCTCCCTGAAGCTGCGGTTAATTGCCTGTTAACTGTGTGGCCGCTGTTACACTTAGCGGCCGCTAGGTGGCGCTGGTCTGGAGCTCCCCGGGCAGCCAGCACTTTTCTGCCCGGCTTTCATGCACCAAAATCGGACACTTTTACGTGCAGGCACCGCTGAACCTCCAGCCCCTGGTTCTAATTCGTATGGATTTGGTGAATGCAGGGAAATTCGGTAGTTTGTTTTATGTGAACTGTAGTAACCCAGATAGCCTGCCATGGAGCCTGTTCGTATAATTAAAGGCTTTGGCTCCATGGCAATTAAAATGTATTTGTGTGATCTGGGTGCCATTCACCTAATAATGTGCACCCAGACCTGAGCTATCTGGGGATATGTTACATGTCTGTGTTTTGTGTATAAAATGTGTCTGTATGTATTTTAAAGTGATAGTCTGTTTCTGTGTCACCATGTGCATAATGGAGTCTGGCCTTTGTCTTAGGAGATAATTGAATTACTTCATTAATTATCTCCAGGGCAGGGAGGAGGAAACCAAGATGCATGGTGGGAAAGTATTGTGGCTGTGTGTACGAAAATGATACATGTCTGTCTGCTGTTTCAGTCTTCCATCTGGTCCCCTAGGGGAGTGTCCACCAGGTGGGAGACCTGCATAAATACAGGGACAGGTAGCCCTGAATAAACAGACCACTGCTTGACCCTCAACACAGAGCCTTGTCTCGTTCTTGGGGGGGATTCACTGTATGCTGTTGGAGATTGATTGCTAAGGAGTGTAAGCTGATGTTTGCTTTTCCTATTCGTCTGCTAGCAGCTATTTGTGAGGTTCCAGCTTGGAGTGCTATCTTACTCCCTGGTATGCAGTTCGGGAGTTTGATGCATTCACCTCTATCCAATTCATGAGTTTTGATGTTCTGCAGTAGCTGTGCCTTTCTGTAAAAAGGGGATTATCGCCTAAACGGATTTTATTCCCTTTTATGCTGAAACGGTCCGTAACACACATACAGACTGCTAAGTCCATACACACACACACACACACAGACTGCTGAGTCCATACACACACACACAGGCTGCTGAGTCCACACACACACACACACTGCTGAGTCCATACACACACACTGCTGAGTCCATACACACACACTGCTGAGTCCATACACACACACTACTGAGTCCATACACACACAGACTGCTGAGTCCATACACACACACACATACAGACTGCTGAATCCAAACACACACACAGACTGCTGAGTCCATACACACACAGACTGCTGAGTCCATACACACACAGACTGCTGAGTCCATACACACACAGACTGCTGAGTCCATACACACACAGACTGCTGAGTCCATACACACACAGACTGCTGAGTCCATACACACACACTGCTGAGTCCATACACACACACTGCTGAGTCCATACACACACAGACTGCTGAGTCCATACACACACAGACTGCTGAGTCCATACACACACACAGACTGCTGAGTCCATACACACAGACTGCCGAGTCCATACACACACACATACAGACTGCTGACTCCATACACACACAGACTGCTGAGTCCATACACACACATACAGACTGCTGAGTCCATACACACACAGACTGCTGAGTCCATACACACACAGACTGCTGAGTCCATACACACACAGACTGCTTAGTCCATACACACACACACTGCTGAGTCCAAACACACACACTGCTGAGTCCATACACACACACTGCTGAGTCCACACACACACAGACTGCTGAGTCCATACACACACAGACTGCTGAGTCCATACACACACACACATACAGACTGCTGAATCCAAACACACACACAGACTGCTGAGTCCATACACACACAGACTGCTGAGTCCATACACACACAGACTGCTGAGTCCATACACACACAGACTGCTGAGTCCATACACACACAGACTGCTGAGTCCATACACACACAGACTGCTGAGTCCATACACACACAGACTGCTGAGTCCATACACACACACTGCTGAGTCCATACACACACACTGCTGAGTCCATACACACACAGACTGCTGAGTCCATACACACACAGACTGCTGAGTCCATACACACACACAGACTGCTGAGTCCATACACACAGACTGCCGAGTCCATACACACACACACATACAGACTGCTGACTCCATACACACACAGACTGCTGAGTCCATACACACACATACAGACTGCTGAGTCCATACACACACAGACTGCTGAGTCCATACACACACAGACTGCTGAGTCCATACACACACAGACTGCTTAGTCCATACACACACACACTGCTGAGTCCAAACACACACACTGCTGAGTCCATACACACAGACTGCTGAGTCCACACACACACAGACTGCTGAGTCCATACACACACAGACTGCTGAGTCCATACACACACACATACAGACTGCTGAGTCCATACACACACTGCTGAGTCCATACACACAGACTGCCAAGTCCATACACACACACAGACTGCTGAGTCCATACACACACACACACACTGCTGAGTCCATACACACACACTGCTGAGTCCATACACACACACACATACAGACTGCTGAGTCCATACACACACAGACTGCTGAGTCCATACACACACACATACAGACTGCTGAGTCCATACACATACAGACTGCTGAATCCATACACACACAGACTGCTGAGTCCATACACACACACACATACAGACTGCTGAGTCCATACACACATACAGACTGCTGAGTCCATACACACACACATACAGACTGCTGAGTCCATACACACACACATACAGACTGCTGAGTCCATACACAGACACAGACTGCTGAGTCCATACACACACTGCTGAGTCAATACACACACAGACTGCTGAGTCCATACACACACAGACTGCTGATTCCATACACACACACTGCTGAGTCTATACACACACAGACTGCTGAGTCCATACACACACAGACTGCTGAGTCCATACACACACAAACTGCCGAGTCCATACACACACACAGACTGCTGAGTCCATACACACACAGACTGCTGAGTCCATACACACACACACACAGACTGTTGAATCCATACACACAGACTGCAGAGTCCATACACACACACATACAGACTGCTGAGTCCATACATACATACAGACTGCTAAGTCCATACACACACACACACACAGACTGCTGAGTCCATACACACACACAGGCTGCTGAGTACACACACACACACACAGACTGCTGAGTCCATACACACACACATACAGACGGCTGAGTCCATACACAGACACAGACTGCTGAGTCCACACACACACACACTGCTGAGTCCATACACACACACACACACTGCTGAGTCCATACACACACACACACCCACAAACACACACTGCTGAGTCCATACACACACACACAGACTGCTGAGTCCATACACACACACACACAGACTGCTGAGTCCACACACACACACACACACTGCTGAGTCCATACACACACTGCTGAGTCCATACACACACACACATACAGACTGCTGAATCCAAACACACATACAGACTGCTGAGTCCATGCACACACAGACTGCTGAGTCCATACACACACACACATACAGACTGCTGAGTCCATACACACATACAGACTGCTAAGTCCATACACACACACAAACACACAGACTGCTGGGTCCATACACACACATACAGACGGCTGAGTCCATACACACACATACAGACGGCTGAGTCCATACACACACAGACTGCTGAGTCCATACACACACACACACATACAGACTGCTAAGTCCATACACACACACAAACACACAGACTGCTGGGTCCATACACACACACAGACTGCTGAGTCCATACACACACATACAGACGGCTGAGTCCATACACACACAGACTGCTGAGTCCATACACACACACACATACAGACTGCTGAGTCCATACACACATACAGACTGCAAAGTCCATACACACACACACACACACACAGACAGCTGAGTCCATACACACACACAGGCTGCTGAGTCCACACACTCAGACTGCTGAGTCCATAAACACACAGACTGCTGAGTCCATAAACACACACATACAGACTGCTGAGTCCATACACAGACACAGGCTGCTGAGTCCATAAACACACACTGCTGAGTCCATACACACACACACACACACACACACACTGCTGAGTCCATACACACACACACACACACACACACTGCTGAGTCCACACACACACACACACACTGCTGAGTCTACACACACACACACACACACACACACACACACACTGCTGAGTCCATACACACACACACACACAGACTGCTGAGTCTATACACACACACAGACTGCTGAGTCCATACACACAGACATACAGACTGCTGAGTCCATACACAGACACAGACTGCTGAGTCCATACACACACACTGCTGAGTCCATACACACACACACACACTGCTGAGTCCATACACACCCCCACACCCCCACACACACACTGCTGAGTCCATGCACACACACACACTGCTGAGTCCATACACACACACACACACTGCTGAGTCCATACACACACACACACTGCTGAGTCCATACACACACACACACTGCTGAGTCCATACACACACACACACTGCTGAGTCCATACACACACACACACACACACACACACACACACACTGCTGAGTCCATACATACACACACACAGACTGCTGAGTCCATACACACACACAGACTGCTGAGTCCATACACACACACATACAGACTGCTGAGTCCATACACAGACACAGACTGCTGAGTCCATACACACACACATACAGACTGCTGAGTCCATACACAGACACAGACTGCTGAGTCCATACACACACACTGCTGAGTCTATACACACACAGACTGCTGAGTCCATACACACACAGACTGCTGAGTCCATACACACACAAACTGCCGAGTCCATACACACACACAGACTGCTGAGTCCATACACACACACTGCTGAGTCCATACACACACACAGACTGCTGAGTCCATACACACACAGACTGCTGAGTCCATACACACACACACACACAGACTGCTGAATCCATACACACAGACTGCTGAGTCCATACACACACACATACAGACTGCTGAGTCCATACATACATACAGACTGCTAAGTCCATACACACACACACACAGACTGCTGAGTCCATACACACACACAGGCTGCTGAGTACACACACACACACACAGACTGCTGAGTCCATACACACACACATACAGACGGCTGAGTCCATACACAGACACAGACTGCTGAGTCCACACACACACACTGCTGAGTCCATACACACACACACACTGCTGAGTCCATACACACACACACACACCCACAAACACACACTGCTGAGTCCATACACACACACAGACTGCTGAGTCCATACACACACACACACAGACTGCTGAGTCCACACACACACACACACACACACACACACACACTGCTGAGTCCATACACACACTGCTGAGTCCATACACACACACACATACAGACTGCTGAATCCAAACACACATACAGACTGCTGAGTCCATGCACACACAGACTGCTGAGTCCATACACACACACATACAGACTGCTGAGTCCATACACACACAGACTGCTGAGTCCATACACACACACACATACAGACTGCTGAGTCCATACACACATACAGACTGCTAAGTCCATACACACACACAAACACACAGACTGCTGGGTCCATACACACACATACAGACGGCTGAGTCCATACACACACATACAGACGGCTGAGTCCATACACACACAGACTGCTGAGTCCATACACACACACACACATACAGACTGCTGAGTCCATACACACATACAGACTGCTAAGTCCATACACACACACACACACACACAGACAGCTGAGTCCATACACACACACATACAGACTGCTGAGTCCATAAACACACAGACTGCTGAGTCCATAAACACACACATACAGACTGCTGAGTCCATACACAGACACAGGCTGCTGAGTCCATAAACACACACTGCTGAGTCCATACACACACACACACACACACACACACACACACTGCTGAGTCCATACACACACACACACACACACACTGCTGAGTCCACACACACACACACACACTGCTGAGTCTACACACACACACACACACACACACACACTGCTGAGTCCATACACACACACACACACAGACTGCTGAGTCTATACACACACACAGACTGCTGAGTCCATACACACAGACATACAGACTGCTGAGTCCATACACAGACACAGACTGCTGAGTCCATACACACACACTGCTGAGTCCATACACACACACACACACACACTGCTGAGTCCATACACACCCCCACACCCCCACACACACACTGCTGAGTCCATGCACACACACACACTGCTGAGTCCATACACACACACACACACTGCTGAGTCCATACACACACACACACACTGCTGAGTCCATACACACACACACACTGCTGAGTCCATACACACACACACACTGCTGAGTCCATACACACACACACACACACACACACACACTGCTGAGTCCATACACACACACACACACACACACACTGCTGAGTCCACACACACACACACACACACTGCTGAGTCTACACACACACACACACACACACACACTGCTGAGTCCATACACACACACACACACAGACTGCTGAGTCTATACACACACACAGACTGCTGAGTCCATACACACAGACATACAGACTGCTGAGTCCATACACAGACACAGACTGCTGAGTCCATACACACACACTGCTGAGTCCATACACACACACACACACACACACTGCTGAGTCCATACACACCCCCACACACACACTGCTGAGTCCATGCACACACACACACTGCTGAGTCCATACACACACACACACACTGCTGAGTCCATACACACACACACACACTGCTGAGTCCATACACACACACACACACACTGCTGAGTCCATACACACACACACACTGCTGAGTCCATACACACACACACACACACACACACACTGCTGAGTCCATACATACACACACACAGACTGCTGAGTCCATACACACACACAGACTGCTGAGTCCATACACACACACATACAGACTGCTGAGTCCATACACACACACATACAGACTGCTGAGTCCATACACAGACACAGACTGCTGAGTCCATACACACACACTGCTGAGCCAATACACACACACACTGCTCAGTCCATACACACACACACACACAAACACACACACTGCTGAGTCCATACACACACACACACACACACACCCACACACACACACTGCTGAGTCCATACACACACACACACACACACACACACTGCTGAGTCCATACACACACACACACACACACACACACACTGCTGAGTCCATACACACACACACAGACTGCTGAGTCCATAAACACACACACACACACACACACACTGCTGAGTCCATCCATACACACACACGCAGACTGATGAGTCCATACACACACACAGACTGCTGAGTCCATACACACATACAGACTGCTGAGTCCATACACACACTGCTGAGTCCACACACACATACAAACTGGTGAGTCCATACAAACAAACATACAGCCTGCCGAGTCCATACAAACATACAGACTGCCGAGTCCATACACAAACACACACAGACTGCTGAGTCCATACAAACACACTGCTGAGTCCATACACACACACTGCTGAGTCCATACACACATACAGACTGCTAAGTCCATACACACACACACAGACTGCTGAGTCCATACACACACACACACAGGCTGCTGAGTCCACACACACACACACACACACACACACAAACACACACAGACTGCTGAGTCCATACACACACACATACAGACTGCTGAGTCCATACACAGACACAGACTGCTGAGTCCATACACACACAGACTGCTGAGTCCATACACACACAGACTGCTGAGTCCATACACACAGACTGCTGAGTCCATACACACACACTGCTGAGTCCATAAACACACACTGCTGAGTCCATACACACACAGACTGCTGAGTCCATACACACACGGACTGCCGAGTCCATACACACACACAGACTGCTGAGTCCATACACACACACACACTGCTGAGTCCATACACACACACTGCTGAGTCCATACACACACACATACAGACTGCTGAGTCCATACACACACAGACTGCTGAGTTCATACACACACACATACAGACTGCTGAGTCCATACACACATACAGACTGCTGAGTCCATACACACACACAGGCTGCTGAGTCCACACACACACACACAGACTGCTGAGTCCATACACACACACATACAGACTGCTGAGTCCATACACAGACACAGACTGCTGAGTCCATACACACACACTGCTGAGTCCATACACACACACACACACACACTGCTGAGTCCATACAAACACACACACACTGCTGAGTCCATACACACACACACACACACACTGCTGAGTCCATACACACACACACACACACACACACACACACACACACACTGCTGAGTCCATACACACACACACACACAGACTGCTGAGTCGATACACACACACAGACTGCTGAGTCCATACACACATACAGACCGCTGAGTCCATACACACAGACATACAGACTGCTGAGTCCATACACACACTGCTGAGTCCACACACACATAGAAACTGGTGAGTCCATACAAACAAACATACAGTCTGCCGAGTCCATACAAACAAACATACAGTCTGCCGAGTCCATACACAAACACACACAGACTGCTGAGTCCATACACACACACACTGCTGAGTCCACACACACACTGCTGAATCCATACACACACACACACACACAGACTGCTGAGTCCATACACACACACTGCTGAGTCCATACACACACACACACACATACAGACTGCTGAATCCAAACACACACACACAGACTGCTGAGTCCATACACACACAGACTGCTGAGTCCATACACACAGACTGCTGAGTCCATACACACACACTGCTGAGTCCATACACACACAGACTGCTGAGTCCATGCACACACAGACTGCTGAGTCCATACACACACACTGCTGAGTCCACACACACACTGCTGAGTCCACACACACAGACTGCTGAGTCCATATACACACACACAGACTGCTGAGTCCATATACACACACACACAGACTGCTAAGTCCATACACACAGACTGCTGAGTCCATACACACAGACTCCTGAGTCCACACACACACACTGCTGAGTCCATACACACACACTGCTGAGTCCATACACACACACTGCTGAGTCCATACACACACAGACTGCTGAGTCCATATACACACACACACACAGACTGCTAAGTCCATACACACACACTGCTAAGTCCACACACACACACTGCTGAGTCCATACACACACACTGCTGAGTCCATACACACACTGCTGAGTCCATACACACAGACTACTGAGTCCATACACACACACATACAGACTGCTGAATCCAAACACACACACACAGACTGCTGAGTCCATACACACACACACTGCTGAGTCCATACACACACACACAGACTGCTGAGTCCATACACACGCACTGCTGAGTCCATACACACACACTGCTGAGTCCATACACACACACTGCTGAGTCCATACACACACAGACTGCTGAGTCCATACACACACACACATACATACAGACTGCTGAATTCAAACACACACACACAGACTGCTGAGTCCATACACACACAGACTGCTGAGTCCATACACACACACACATACAGACTGCTGAGTCCATACACACATACAGACTGCTAAGTCCATACACACAGACTGCTGAGTCCATACACACACACACATACAGACTGCTGAGTCCATACACAGACACAGACTGCTGAGTCCATACACACACACTGCTGAGTCCATACACACACACACACACTGCTGAGTCCATACACACACACACACACACAGACTGCGGAGTCCATACACACACAGACTGCGGAGTCCATACACACATACAGACTGCTGAGTCCATACACACAGACATACAGACTGCTGAGTCCATACACACACTGCTGAGTCCACACACACTGTTGCGGAGAGCTGATTTCCCACAGCTATTCTCCACTTAAGGTCCCAGTGAGGCTCAGGAACAAGTCAATAGTAAATCCACAAGCAGAGTTTCCAGCAGGTAAAAAGGTACATCAATATCCCAACAGCAATCCCAATAACTGGACGACACACAGTTTCAGGAGCAGAACTGACTATCTTTTATTCCAGGGTTCCTTATAAAGCATGCTCCCATGCAAGGGAGGGATTCACATCAATTAGGACAGTAGCCAATACAGTACTTGTCCCCTCCCACACATCTCCTCCCCTCAGAGTGACTCATACCCACACACACACACTGCTGAGTCCATACACACACACACACTGCTGAGTCCATACACACACACACACACACACTGCTGAGTCCATACACACACACACACTGCTGAGTCCATACACACACACACACACTGCTGAGTCCATACACACACACACACACACTGCTGAGTCCATACATACACACACACAGACTGCTGAGTCCATACACACACGCAGACTGCTGATTCCATACACACATACAGACTGCTGAGTCCATACACACAGACATACAGACTGCTGAGTCCATACACACACTGTTGAGTCCACACACACAGACAAACTGGTGAGTCCATACAAACAAACATACAGCCAGCCGAGTCCATACAAACATACAGTCTGCCGAGTCTGTACACAAACACAAACAGACTGCTAAGTCCATACACACACACAGACTGCTGAGTCCATACACACACACAGGCTGCTGAGTCCACACACACACACACAGACTGCTGAGTCCATACACACACACACATACAGACTGCTGTGTCCATACACAGACACAGACTGCTGAGTCCATACACACACACTGCTGAGTCCATACACACACACACTGCTGAGTCCATACACACACACACACAAACACACACACTGCTGAGTCCATACACACACACACACACACACCCACACACACACACACTGCTGAGTCCATACACACACACACACACACTGCTGAGTCCATACACACACACACACACACACTGCTGAGTCCATACACACACACACAGACTGCTGAGTCCATAAACACACACACACACACACTGCTGAGTCCATCCATACACACACACGCAGACTGCTGAGTCCATACACACACACAGACTGCTGAGTCCATACACACATACAGACTGCTGAGTCCATACACACAGACATACAGACTGCTGAGTCCATACATAGTTACATAGTTACATAGTTACATAGTTAGATAGCTGAAAAGAGACTTGCGTCCATCAAGTTCAGCCTTCCTCACACCTGTTTTTTGCTGTTGATCCAAAAGAGAGAAAAAAAAACCAAAAAAAAAAAACCCCAGTTTGAAGCACAATTTTGCAACAAGCTAGGACAAAAAATTCCTTATTGACCCCAGAATGGCAGTCAGATTTATCCTTGAATCAAGCAGTTATTACCCTACATTGAAAGATTATATCCTTGAATATTCTGTCTTTGCAAGTATGCATCTAGTAGCTGTTTGAACATCTGTATGGACTCTGATAAAACCACTTCTTCAGGCAGAGAATTCCACATCCTGATTGTTCTTACAGTAAAAAAACCTTTCCTTTGCCTTAGACGAAATCTTCTTTCTTCCAGTCTAAACGCATGGCCTCGTGTCCTATGTAAAGTCCGGTTTGTGAATAGATTTCCACACAATGGTTTGTATTGGCCCCGAATATATTTGTATAATGTTATCATATCCCCTCTCAGGCAACGTTTTTCTAAACTAAATAGGTTTAAATTTGTTAACCTTTCTTCATAGCTGATATGTTCCATTCCTTTTATTAATTTTGTAGCCCGCCTCTGCACTTTTTCTAGTGCCATGATATCCTTCTTTAGAACAGGTGCCCAAAATTGCACAGCATATTCAATATGTGGTCTTACCAGTGATTTATAGAGAGGCAAAATGATATTCTCGTCCCGAGAATGAATGCCCTTTTTCATGCATGACAATACCTTACTGGCCTTGGCCACTGCTGATTGACATTGCACATTGTTGCATAGTTTGTTGTCTATAACAATTCCCAAGTCCTTTTCGTGTGTTGTTATCCCTAATTCGCTTCCATTAAGGGTATACGTTGCTTGTGTATTCTTTACGCCGAAGTGCATAACTTTGCATTTTTCAACATTAAATTTCATCTGCCATTTAAGTGCCCAGTCCTCCAGTCTATCTAAATCCTTCTGCAGCAAAGTAATATCTTGCTCACATTGTATTATTTTACAAAGTTTTGTGTCATCTGCAAACACTGAAACATGACTTTCAATGCTGTCTTCAAGATCATTTATAAAAATGTTAAATAGAAGGGGTCCGAGAACAGACCCCTGAGGGACACCACTTGCCACCTCTGTCCAGCTTGAAAATTTACCATTAACGACAACTCTTTGTATTCTGTTTTTAAGCCAATGTTCTACCCAAGAACAAGCATTTTCATCGAGACCGATTTCCTTGAGTTTGAACACTAATCTTTTGTGTGGAACTGTATCAAATGCCTTGGCAAAATCCAAATAGATCACATCCACTGCAACACCCTGATCTATACTTCTACTTACTTCTTCGTAGAACGCAATCAAGTTAGTTTGACATGACCTGTGCTTCATAAAACCGTGCTGATTTTTGCTGATAACCATATTCTTCTCAAGGAATTCTTGAATATTATCCCTTAATAACCTTTCAAATATTTTACCAGCCACAGAAGTTAAGCTCACAGGTCTATAATTTCCAGGCAAGGATTTTGAACCCTTTTTGAATATAGGAACCACATCTGCCTTCCTCCAATCCTCCGGAACACTTCCTGAAAGACACACTGCTGAGTCCACACACACATACAAACTGGTGAGTCCATACCAACAAACATACAGCCTGCCGAGTCCATACAAACATACAGACTGCCGAGTCCATACACAAACACACACAGACTGCTGAGTCCATACACAAACACACACAGACTGCTGAGTCCATACACACACACTGCTGAGTCCATACACACACACTGCTGAGTCCATACACACATACAGACTGCTAAGTCCATACACACACACACAGACTGCTGAGTCCATACACACACACAGGCTGCTGAGTCCACACACACACACACACAAACACACACAGACTGCTGAGTCCATACACACACATACAGACTGCTGAGTCCATACACAGACACAGACTGCTGAGTCCATACACACACTGCTGAGTCCATACACACACAGACTGCTGAGTCCATACACACACAGACTGCTGAGTCCATACACACACACTGCTGAGTCCATAAACACACACTGCTGAGTCCATACACACACAGACTGCTGAGTCCATACACACACAGACTGCCGAGTCCATACACACACACAGACTGCTGAGTCCATACACACACACACACTGCTGAGTCCATACACACACACTGCTGAGTCCATACACACACACACACACACACACACACACACACTGCTGAGTCCATACACACACACACACACACACACACATTGCTGAGTCCATACACACACACACACACACACACACAGACTGCTGAGTCCATACACACACACACTGCTGAGTCCATACACACATACAGACTGCTGAGTCCATACACACAGACATACAGACTGCTGAGTCCATACACACACTGCTGAGTCCACACACACATACAAACTGGTGAGTCCATACAAACAAACATACAGTCTGCTGAGTCCATACAAACAAACATACAGTCTGCCGAGTCCATACACAAACACACACAGACTGCTGAGTCCATACACACACACACTGCTGAGTCCACACACACACTGCTGAGTCCATACACACACACAGACTGCTGAGTCCATACACACACACTGCTGAGTCCATACACACACACTGCTGAGTCCATACACACACAGACTGCTGAGTCCATGCACAAACACACATACAGACTGCTGAATCCAAACACACACAGACTGCTGAGTCCATACACACACACTGCTGAGTCCATACACAGACTGCTGAGTCCATACACACACAGACTTTTGAGTCCATACACACACAGACTGCTGAGTCCATACAAACACAGACTGCTGAGTCCATACACACAGACTGCTGAGTCCATACACACACTGCTGAGTCCACACACACAGACTGCTGGGTCCATATACACACACACAGACTGCTGAGTCCATATACACACACACACACACACACACACACAGACTGCTAAGTCCATACACACACACTGCTGAGTCCATACACACACACTGCTGAGTCCACACACACACTGCTGAGTCCACACACACACACACTGCTGAGTCCACACACACACACACACACAGACTGCTGAGTCCACACACACACACACTGCTGAGTCCATACAAACAAACATACAGTCTGCCGAGTCCATACAAACAAACACAGTCTGCCGAGTCCATACACACACACACACTGCTGAGTCCAAACACACACACACTGCTGAGTCCATACACACACACACAGACTGCTGAGTCCATACACACACACACAGACTGCTGAGTCCATACATACACACTGCTGAGTCTATACACACACACTGCTGAGTCCATACACACACACACACTGCTGAGTCCATACACACACAGACTGCCGAGTCCATACACACACACAGACTGCTGAGTCCATACACACACACACACTGCTGAGTCCATACACACACACTGCTGAGTCCATACACACACACACACACACACACACACACACACACACTGCTGAGTCCATACACACACACACACACACACACACATTGCTGAGTCCATACACACACACACACACACACACACAGACTGCTGAGTCCATACACACACACACTGCTGAGTCCATACACACATACAGACTGCTGAGTCCATACACACAGACATACAGACTGCTGAGTCCATACACACACATGTACAGACTTCTGAGTCCATACACACATACAGACTGCTAAGTCCATACACACACACCGACTGCTGAGTCCATACACACACACAGGCTGCTGAGTCCACACACACACACACACACAGAGACTGATGAGTCCATACACACACACATACAGACTGCTGAGTCCATACACAGACACAGACTGCTGAGTCCATACACACAGACTGCTGAGTCCATACACACACACACACACACACACATACACTGCTGAGTCCATACACACACACACAGACTGCTGAGTCCATACACACATACAGACTGCTAAGTCCATATACACACACACACACACACACACAGACTGCTGAGTCCATACACACACACACACACATGCTGTTGAGTCAATATACACACACACACAGACGGCTGAGTCCATACACACACACATACAGTCTGCTGAGTCCATACACACACACATACAGACTGCTGAGTCCATACACAGACACAGACTGCTGAGTCCATACACACACACACAAACACAGACTGCTGAGTCCATACACACATACAGACTGCTGAGTCCTTACACACACACATACAGACTGCTGAGTCTATACACACACACAGACTGCTGAGTCCATACACACACAGACTGCTGAGTCCATACACACACACAGACTGCTGAGTCCATACACACACACAGACTGCTGAGTCCATACACACACACACACACATACAGACTGCTGAGTCCATACACAGACTGCTGAGTCCATACACACAGACTGCTGAGTCCACACACACACACACACACTGCTGAGTCCATACACAGACACAGACTGCTGAGTCCATACACACACACTGCTGAGTCCATACACACACACACACACACTGCTGAGTCCATACACACACACATACAGACTGCTGAGTCCATACACACACACACTGCTGAGTCCATACACACACACACACACACACACAGACTGCTGAGTCCATACACACACAGACTGCTGAGTCCATACACACACAGACTGCTGAGTCCATACACACACTGCTGAGTCCATACACACACACTGCTGAGTCCATACACACACACTGCTGAGTCCATACACACACTGCTGAGTCCACACACACAGACTGCTGAGTCCATATACACACACACAGACTGCTAATTCCATATACACACACACAGACTGCTGAGTCCATACACACACACTGCTGAGTCCATACACACAGACTGAGTCCACACACACTGCTGAGTCCACACACACACACTGCTGAGTCCACACACACACACACACACACACACACACTGCTGAGTCCATACAAACAAACATACAGTCTGCCGAGTCCATACAAACAAACACAGTCTGCCGAGTCCATACACAAACACACACAGACTGCTGAGTCCATACACACACACACACTGCTGAGTCCATACACACACACACAGACTGCTGAGTCCATACACACACACTGCTGAGTCCATACACACACACTGCTGAGTCCATACACACACAGACTGCTGAGTCCATACACACACACACATACAGACTGCTGAGTCCATACACACATACAGACTGCTAAGTCCATACATACACACACACACACACACATACACAGACTGCTGAGTCCATACACACACACAGGCTGCTGAGTCCACACACACACACACACACTGCTGAGTCCATACACACACACACATACAGACTGCTGAGTCCATACACAGACACAGACTGCTGAGTCCATACACACACTGCTGAGAACATACACACACAGATTGCTGACTCCATACACACACAGACTGCTGAGTCCATACACACACAGACTGCTGAGTCCATACACACACAGACTGCTGAGTCCATACACACACACACACACACACACACTGCTGAGTCCATACACACACACACACACACACACACATACACAGACTGCTGAGTCCATACACACACACAGGCTGCTGAGTCCACACACACACACACACACACTGCTGAGTCCATACACACACACACATACAGACTGCTGAGTCCATACACAGACACAGACTGCTGAGTCCATACACACACTGCTGAGAACATACACACACAGATTGCTGACTCCATACACACACAGACTGCTGAGTCCATACACACACAGACTGCTGAGTCCATACACACACAGACTGCTGAGTCCATACACACACACACACACACACACTGCTGAGTCCATACACACACACTGCTGAGTCCATACACACACACACACACTGCTGAGTCCATACAAACACACACACACTGCTGAGACAATACACACACACACAGACTGCTGAGTCCATACACACATACAGACTGCTGAGTCCATACACACAGACATACAGACTGCTGAGTCCATACACACAGACATACAGACTGCTGAGTCCACACACACATACAAACTGGTGAGTCCATACAAACAAACATGCAGTCTGCCGAGTCCATACAAACAAACATACAGTCTGCCGAGTCATAAACAAACACACACAGACTGCTGAGTCCATACACACACACACTGCTGAGTCCACACACACACTGCTGAGTCCATACACACACACTGCTGAGTCCATACACACACACTGCTGAGTCCATACACACACACTGCTGAGTCCATACACACACTGCTGAGTCCATACACACACACAGACTGCCGAGTCCATACACACACACAGACTGCCGAGTCCATACACACACACTGACTGCTGAGTCCATACACACACACAGACTGCTGAGTCCATACACACACACTGCTGAGTCCATACACACACACATACAGACTGCTTAGTCCATACACACAGACTGCTGAGTTCATACACACACACACATACAGACTGCTGAGTCCATACACACATACAGACTGCTAAGTCCATACACACACACACAGACTGCTGAGTCCACACACACACACACACACACACACACACACACACAGACTGCTGAGTCCATACACACACACATACAGACTGCTGAGTCCATACACATACACAGACTGCTGAGTCCATACACACACACTGCTGAGTCCATACACATACACACACACACACACTGCTGAGTCCATACACACACACACACACACACACACACACACATTGCTGAGTCCATACACACACACACACAGACTGCTGAGTCCATACACACATACAGACTGCTGAGTCCATACACACAGACATACAGACTGCTGAGTCCATACACACACACTGCTGAGTCCATACACACACACTGCTGAGTCCATACACACACACTGCTGACTCCATACACACACACACACACACACACACTGCTGAGTCCATACACACACAGACTGCTGAGTCCATACACACACACACATACAGACTGCTGAATCCAAACACACACACACTGCTGAGTCCATACACACACTGCTGAGTCCATACACACACACTGCTGAGTCCATACACACACACTGCTGAGTCCATACACACACACACACACACACAGACTGCTGAGTCCATACACACACACTGCTGAGTCCATACACACACACACACACAGACTGCTGAGTCCATACACACACAGACTGCTGAGTCCATACACACACTGCTGAGTCCATACACACACACTGCTGAGTCCATACACACACACTGCTGAGTCCATACACACACACTGCTGAGTCCATACACACACTGCTGAGTCCACACACACAGACTGCTGAGTCCATATACACACACACAGACTGCTAATTCCATATACACACACACAGACTGCTGAGTCCATACACACACACTGCTGAGTCCATACACACACTGCTGAGTCCATACACACAGACTGCTGAGTCCACACACACACTGCTGAGTCCACACACACTGCTGAGTCCACACACACACACTGCTGAGTCCACACACACACACACACACACTGCTGAGTCCATACAAACAAACACAGTCTGCCGAGTCCATACACAAACACACACAGACTGCTGAGTCCATACACACACACACTGCTGAGTCCACACACACACACAGACTGCTGAGTCCATACACACACACTGCTGAGTCCATACACACACAGACTGCTGAGTCCATACACACACACACACATACAGACTGCTGAGTCCATACACACATACAGACTGCTAAGTCCATACATACACACACACACACACATACACAGACTGCTGAGTCCATACACACACACAGGCTGCTGAGTACACACACACACACACACAGAGACTGCTGAGTCCATACACACACACATACAGACTGCTGAGTCCATACTCAGACACAGACTGCTGAGTCCATACACACAGACTGCTGAGTCCATACACACACACACACACACACAGGCTGCTGAGTCCACACACACACACACACACACACACACTGCTGAGTCCATACACACACACACATACAGACTGCTGAGTCCATACACAGACACAGACTGCTGAGTCCATACACACACTGCTGAGAACATACACACACAGATTGCTGACTCCATACACACACAGACTGCTGAGTCCATACACACACAGACTGCTGAGTCCATACACACACAGACTGCTGAGTCCATACACACACACACACACACACTGCTGAGTCCATACACACACACACTGCTGAGTCCATACACACACACACACACTGCTGAGTCCATACAAACACACACACACTGCTGAGACAATACACACACACACAGACTGCTGAGTCCATACACACACAGACTGCTGAGTCCATACACACACAGACTGCTGAGTCCATACACACACACACACACACACTGCTGAGTCCATACACACACACACACACACACTGCTGAGTCCATACACACACACACTGCTGAGTCCATACACACACACACACACTGCTGAGTCCATACAAACACACACACACTGCTGAGACAATACACACACACACACTGCTGAGACAATACACACACACACAGACTGCTGAGTCCATACACACATACAGACTGCTGAGTCCATACACACAGACATACAGACTGCTGAGTCCATACACACAGACATACAGACTGCTGAGTCCACACACACATACAAACTGGTGAGTCCATACAAACAAACATGCAGTCTGCCGAGTCCATACAAACAAACATACAGTCTGCCGAGTCATAAACAAACACACACAGACTGCTGAGTCCATACACACACACACTGCTGAGTCCACACACACACACTGCTGAGTCCATACACACACACTGCTGAGTCCATACACACACACTGCTGAGTCCATACACACACAGACTGCTGAGTCCATACACACACACACACACACAGACTGCTGAGTCCATACACACACACTGCTGAGTCCATACACACAGACTGCTGAGTCCATACACACACACTGCTGAGTCCATACACACACACTGCTGAGTCCATACACACACACAGACTGCCGAGTCCATACACACACACAGGCTGCCGAGTCCATACACACACACAGACTGCTGAGTCCATACACACACACAGACTGCTGAGTCCATACACACACACTGCTGAGTCCATACACACACACATACAGACTGCTGAGTCCATACACACAGACTGCTGAGTTCATACACACACACACATACAGACTGCTGAGTCCATACACACATACAGACTGCTAAGTCCATACACACACACACAGACTGCTGAGTCCACACACACACACACACACACACACAGACTGCTGAGTCCATACACACACACACACACACACACTGCTGAGTCCATACACACACACACACACACACACACACTGCTGAGTCCATACACACACACACACACACACACACATTGCTGAGTCCATACACACACACACACACACACACACACACAGACTGTTGAGTCCATACACACACACAGACTGCTGAGTCCATACACACATACAGACTGCTGAGTCCATACACACAGACATACAGACTACTGAGTCCATACACACACTGCTGAGTCCACACACACATACAAACTGGTGAGTCCATACAAACAAACATACAGTCTGCTGAGTCCATACAAACAAACATACAGTCTGCCGAGTCCATACACAAACACACACAGACTGCTGAGTCCATACACACACACACTGCTGAGTCCACACACACACTGCTGAGTCCATACACACACACAGACTGCTGAGTCCATACACACACTGCTGAGTCCATACACACACACTGCTGAGTCCATACACACACAGACTGCTGAGTCCATGCACAAACACACATACAGACTGCTGAATCCAAACACACACAGACTGCTGAGTCCATACACACACAGACTGCTGAGTCCATACACACAGACTGCTGAGTCCATACACACACTGCTGAGTCCACACACACAGACTGCTGGGTCCATATACACACACACAGACTGCTGAGTCCATATACACACACACACACACACACACAGACTGCTAAGTCCATACACACACACTGCTGAGTCCATACACACACACTGCTGAGTCCACACACACACTGCTGAGTCCACACACACACACACACACTGCTGAGTCCACACACACACACACACAGACTGCTGAGTCCACACACACACACACTGCTGAGTCCATACAAACAAACATACAGTCTGCCGAGTCCATACAAACAAACACAGTCTGCCGAGTCCATACACACACACACACTGCTGAGTCCAAACACACACACACTGCTGAGTCCATACACACACACACAGACTGCTGAGTCCATACACACACACACTGCTGAGTCCATACATACACACTGCTGAGTCTATACACACACACACTGCTGAGTCCATACACACACACACTGCTGAGTCCATACACACACAGACTGCTGAGTCCATACACACATACAGACTGCTGAATCCAAACATACACACACAGACTGCTGAGTCCATACACACACACACACACAGGCTGCTGAGTCCATACACACACACACACACACATACAGACTGCTGAGTCCATACATACATACAGACTGCTAATTCCATACACACACACACCCACACAGACTGCTGAGACCATACACACACACAGGCTGCTGAGTCCACACACACACACACACACACACACAGACTGCTGAGACCATACACACACACACAGGCTGCTGAGTCCACACACACACACACACACACACAGACTGCTGAGTCCATACACAAACACACACAGACTGCTGAGTCCATACACACACACAGGCTGCTGAGTCCATACACACACACACACATACAGACTGCTGAGTCCATACATACATACAGACTGCTAAGTCCATACACACACACACCCACACAGACTGCTGAGACCATACACACACACAGGCTGCTGAGTCCACACACACACACAGGCTGCTGAGTCCATACACACACACACACACATACAGACTGCTGAGTCCATACATACATACAGACTGCTAAGTCCATACACACACACACACACACACACACACACACAGACTGCTGAGACCATACACACACACAGGCTGCTGAGTCCACACACACACACACACAGACTGCTGAGACCATACACACACACACAGGCTGCTGAGTCCACACACACACACACACAGACTGCTGAGTCCATACACAAACACACACAGACTGCTGAGTCCATACACACACACAGGCTGCTGAGTCCATACACACACAGACTGCTGAGTCCATACACACACATACAGACTGCTGAGTAAATACACAGACACAGACTGCTGAGTCCATACACACACTGCTGAGTCCATACACACACAGATTGCTGAGTCCATACACACACAGACTGCTGAGTCCATACACATCCAGACTGCTGAGTCCAAACACACACACTGCTGAGTCCATACACACACTGCTGAGTCCATACACACACACTGCTGAGTCCATACATACACACACATACAGACTGCTGAGTCCATACACACACAGACTGCTGAGTCCATACACACACACACACATACAGACTGCTGCATCCATACACACATACAGACTGCTAAGTCCATACACACAAACACACAGACTTCTGAGTCCATACACACACACAGGCTGCTGAGTCCACACACACACACACACACACACAGAGACTGCTGAGTCCATACACACACACATGCTGCTGAGTCCACACACACACACACACACACAGACTGCTGAGTCCATACACACACATACAGACTGCTGAGTCCATACACAGACACAGACTGCTGAGTCCATACACACACTGCTGAGTCCATACACAGACACAGACTGCTGAGTCCATACACACACTGCTGAGTCCATACACACACACACTGGGAGTCCATACACACACACACACACTGCTGAGTCCATACACATACACACACACACACACACACACACACACTGCTGAGTCCATACACATACACACACACACACACACACACACTGCTGAGTCCATACACACACACAGTCTGCTGAGTCCATACACACATACAGACTGCTGAGTCCATACACACAGACATACAGACTGCTGAGTCCATACACACACTGCTGAGTCCACACACACATACAAACTGGTGAGTCCATACAAACAAACATACAGTCTGCCGAGTCCATACAAACAAACATACAGTCTGCCGAGTCCATACACAAACACACACAGACTGCTGAGTCCATACACACACACTGCTGAGTCCATACACACACACTGCTGAGTCCATAAACACACACACTGCTGAGTCCATACACACACACTGCTGAGTCCATACACACACACACACACTGCTGAGTCCATACACACACACACTGCTGAGTCCATACACACACACACACACACACACACACACACACTGCTGAGTCTATACACACACACACAGACTGCTGAGTCCATACACACACACAGACTGCTGAGTCCATACACACACACTGCTGAGTCCATACACACACACATACAGACTGCTGAGTCCATACACACAGACTGCTGAGTTCATACACACACACACATACAGACTGCTGAGTCCATACACACATACAGACTGCTAAGTCCATACACACACACACAGACTGCTGAGTCCACACACACACACACACACACACACACACACACAGACTGCTGAGTCCATACACACACACATACAGACTGCTGAGTCCATACACAGACACAGACTGCTGAGTCCATACACACACACACACACACACACACACACTGCTGAGTCCATACACACACACACACACACATTGCTGAGTCCATACACACACACACACACACACACACACACACACACAGACTGCTGAGTCCATACACACACACAGACTGCTGAGTCCATACACACATACAGACTGCTGAGTCCATACACACAGACATACAGACTACTGAGTCCATACACACACTGCTGAGTCCACACACACATACAAACTGGTGAGTCCATACAAACAAACATACAGTCTGCTGAGTCCATACAAACAAACATACAGTCTGCCGAGTCCATACACAAACACACACAGACTGCTGAGTCCATACACACACACACTGCTGAGTCCACACACACACTGCTGAGTCCATACACACACACAGACTGCTGAGTCCATACACACACACTGCTGAGTCCATACACACACACTGCTGAGTCCATACAAACACACATACAGACTGCTGAATCCAAACACACACAGACTGCTGAGTCCATACACACACACTGCTGAGTCCATACACAGACTGCTGAGTCCATACACACACAGACTGCTGAGTCCATACACACACAGACTGCTGAGTCCATACAAACACAGACTGCTGAGTCCATACACACAGACTGCTGAGTCCATACACACACTGCTGAGTCCACACACACAGACTGCTGGGTCCATATACACACACACAGACTGCTGAGTCCATATACACACACACACACACACACACACAGACTGCTAAGTCCATACACACACACTGCTGAGTCCATACACACACACTGCTGAGTCCACACACACACTGCTGAGTCCACACACACACACACTGCTGAGTCCACACACACACACACACAGACTGCTGAGTCCACACACACACACACTGCTGAGTCCATACAAACAAACATACAGTCTGCCGAGTCCATACAAACAAACACAGTCTGCCGAGTCCATACACACACACACACACTGCTGAGTCCAAACACACACACACTGCAGAGTCCATACACACACACAGACTGCTGAGTCCATACACACACACACTGCTGAGTCCATACATACACACTGCTGAGTCTATACACACACACTGCTGAGTCCATACACACACACACTGCTGAGTCCATACACACACAGACTGCTGAGTCCATACACACATACAGACTGCTGAATCCAAACATACACACACAGACTGCTGAGTCCATACACACACACACACACACAGGCTGCTGAGTCCATACACACACACACACACATACAGACTGCTGAGTCCATACATACATACAGACTGCTAAGTCCATACACACACACCCACACAGACTGCTGAGACCATACACACACACAGGCTGCTGAGTCCACACACACACACACACACACACACAGACTGCTGAGACCATACACACACACACAGGCTGCTGAGTCCACACACACACACACACACACACACACACAGACTGCTGAGTCCATACACAAACACACACAGACTGCTGAGTCCATACACACACACAGGCTGCTGAGTCTGTACACAAACACAAACAGACTGCTAAGTCCATACACACACACACAGACTGCTGAGTCCATACACACGCACAGGCTGCTGAGTCCACACACACACACACAGACTGCTGAGTCCATACACACACACACACATACAGACTGCTGAGTCCATACATACATACAGACTGCTAAGTCCATACACACACACACACACCCACACAGACTGCTGAGACCATACACACACACAGGCTGCTGAGTCCACACACACACACAGGCTGCTGAGTCCATACACACACACACACACATACAGACTGCTGAGTCCATACATACATACAGACTGCTAAGTCCATACACACACACACCCACACAGACTGCTGAGACCATACACACACACAGGCTGCTGAGTCCACACACACACACACACACAGACTGCTGAGACCATACACACACACACAGGCTGCTGAGTCCACACACACACACACACACACAGACTGCTGAGTCCATACACAAACACACACAGACTGCTGAGTCCATACACACACACAGGCTGCTGAGTCCATACACACACAGACTGCTGAGTCCATACACACACATACAGACTGCTGAGTAAATATACAGACACAGACTGCTGAGTCCATACACACACTGCTGAGTCCATACACACACAGATTGCTGAGTCCATACACACACAGACTGCTGAGTCCATACACACACAGACTGCTGAGTCCATACACATCCAGACTGCTGAGTCCAAACACACACACTGCTGAGTCCATACACACACTGCTGAGTCCATACACACACACTGCTGAGTCCATACACACAAACACACAGACTTCTGAGTCCATACACACACACAGGCTGCTGAGTCCACACACACACACACACACACACACACAGAGACTGCTGAGTCCATACACACACACATGCTGCTGAGTCCACACACACACACACACAGACTGCTGAGTCCATACACACACATACAGACTGCTGAGTCCATACACAGACACAGACTGCTGAGTCCATACACACACACACTGGGAGTCCATACACACACACACACTGCTGAGTCCATACACATACACACACACACACACACTGCTGAGTCCATACACATACACACACACACACACACACACACTGCTGAGTCCATACACACACACAGTCTGCTGAGTCCATACACACATACAGACTGCTGAGTCCATACACACAGACATACAGACTGCTGAGTCCATACACACACTGCTGAGTCCACACACACATACAAACTGGTGAGTCCATACAAACAAACATACAGTCTGCCGAGTCCATACAAACAAACATACAGTCTGCCGAGTCCATACACAAACACACACAGACTGCTGAGTCCATACACACACACTGCTGAGTCCATACACACACACTGCTGAGTCCATACACACACACACTGCTGAGTCCATACACACACACTGCTGAGTCCATACACACACACACACACACTGCTGAGTCCATACACACACACACTGCTGAGTCCATACACACACACACACACACACACACACACACTGCTGAGTCCATACACACACACACACAGACTGCTAAGTCCATACACACACACAGACTGCTGAGTCCATACACACATACAGACTGCTGACTCCATACACACAGACATACAGACTGCTGAGTCAATACACACACTGCTGAGTCCACACACACATACAAACTGGTGAGTCCATACAAACAAACATACAGTCTGCCGAGTCCATACAGACAAACATACAGTCTGCCGAGTCCATACACAAACACACACAGACTGCTGAGTCCATACACACACACACACACTGCTGAGTCCATAAACACACACACTGCTGAGTCCATACACACACACTGCTGAGTCCATAAACACACACACTGCTGAGTCCATACACACACACTGCTGAGTCCATACACACACACACTGCTGAGTCCATACACACACACACTGCTGAGTCCATACACACACAGACTGCTGAGTCCATACACACACACAGACTGCTGATTCCATACACACACTGCTGAGTCCACACACACAAACTGCTGAGTCCATATACACACACACAGACTGCTGAGTCCATATACACACACAGACTGCTGAGTCCATACACACATTGTGACGAAACCAATCTCGCCACATTGTATTGGAGGAGCCTGGTTGCCCGCCTGCTGCCTCTGGACTATGGACCGGCAGCTAAAGGGTTAATTTTACTGTGCAGAAGGATTTATTTCTCCCTTTCTGCACAGCGGTAGATTTCGGTAGATTCCATCTACCGAACAAACAGCCGTTCACCAACATCCCCAGAGCCGTGGGAAGCCGGACGGCGTTGTTAATTGGCCACCCAGAAGCTGGAGTGTGCTGCCAATTTACCTCCCTGAAGCTGCGGTTAATTGCCTGTTAACTGTGTGGCCGCTGTTACACTTAGCGGCCGCTAGGTGGCGCTGGTCTGGAGCTCCCCGGGCAGCCAGCACTTTTCTGCCCGGCTTTCATGCACCAAAATCGGACACTTTTACGTGCAGGCACCGCTGAACCTCCAGCCCCTGGTTCTAATTCGTATGGATTTGGTGAATGCAGGGAAATTCGGTAGTTTGTTTTATGTGAACTGTAGTAACCCAGATAGCCTGCCATGGAGCCTGTTCGTATAATTAAAGGCTTTGGCTCCATGGCAATTAAAATGTATTTGTGTGATCTGGGTGCCATTCACCTAATAATGTGCACCCAGACCTGAGCTATCTGGGGATATGTTACATGTCTGTGTTTTGTGTATAAAATGTGTCTGTATGTATTTTAAAGTGATAGTCTGTTTCTGTGTCACCATGTGCATAATGGAGTCTGGCCTTTGTCTTAGGAGATAATTGAATTACTTCATTAATTATCTCCAGGGCAGGGAGGAGGAAACCAAGATGCATGGTGGGAAAGTATTGTGGCTGTGTGTACGAAAATGATACATGTCTGTCTGCTGTTTCAGTCTTCCATCTGGTCCCCTAGGGGAGTGTCCACCAGGTGGGAGACCTGCATAAATACAGGGACAGGTAGCCCTGAATAAACAGACCACTGCTTGACCCTCAACACAGAGCCTTGTCTCGTTCTTGGGGGGGATTCACTGTATGCTGTTGGAGATTGATTGCTAAGGAGTGTAAGCTGATGTTTGCTTTTCCTATTCGTCTGCTAGCAGCTATTTGTGAGGTTCCAGCTTGGAGTGCTATCTTACTCCCTGGTATGCAGTTCTGGAGTTTGATGCATTCACCTCTATCCAATTCATGAGTTTTGATGTTCTGCAGTAGCTGTGCCTTTCTGTTAAAAGGGGATTATCGCCTAAACGGATTTTATTCCCTTTTATGCTGAAACGGTCCGTAACACACATACAGACTGCTAAGTCCATACACACACACACACACAGACTGCTGAGTCCATACACACACACACAGGCTGCTGAGTCCACACACACACACACACTGCTGAGTCCATACACACACACTGCTGAGTCCATACACACACACTGCTGAGTCCATACACACACACTACTGAGTCCATACACACACAGACTGCTGAGTCCATACACACACACACATACAGACTGCTGAATCCAAACACACACACAGACTGCTGAGTCCATACACACACAGACTGCTGAGTCCATACACACACAGACTGCTGAGTCCATACACACACAGACTGCTGAGTCCATACACACACACTGCTGAGTCCATACACACACACTGCTGAGTCCATACACACACAGACTGCTGAGTCCATACACACACAGACTGCTGAGTCCATACACACACACAGACTGCTGAGTCCATACACACAGACTGCCGAGTCCATACACACACACATACAGACTGCTGACTCCATACACACACAGACTGCTGAGTCCATACACACACATACAGACTGCTGAGTCCATACACACACAGACTGCTGAGTCCATACACACACAGACTGCTGAGTCCATACACACACAGACTGCTTAGTCCATACACACACAGACTGCTTAGTCCATACACACACACACTGCTGAGTCCAAACACACACACTGCTGAGTCCATACACACACACTGCTGAGTCCATACACACACACTGCTGAGTCCACACACACACAGACTGCTGAGTCCATACACACACACATACAGACTGCTGAGTCCATACACACACTGCTGAGTCCATACACACAGACTGCCAAGTCCATACACACACACAGACTGCTGAGTCCATACACACACATACAGACTGCTGAGTAAATACACAGACACAGACTGCTGAGTCCATACACACACTGCTGAGTCCATACACACACAGATTGCTGAGTCCATACACACACAGACTGCTGAGTCCATACACATCCAGACTGCTGAGTCCAAACACACACACTGCTGAGTCCATACACACACTGCTGAGTCCATACACACACACTGCTGAGTCCATACATACACACACATACAGACTGCTGAGTCCATACACACACAGACTGCTGAGTCCATACACACACACACACACATACAGACTGCTGCATCCATACACACATACAGACTGCTAAGTCCATACACACAAACACACAGACTTCTGAGTCCATACACACACACAGGCTGCTGAGTCCACACACACACACACACACACACACAGAGACTGCTGAGTCCATACACACACACATGCTGCTGAGTCCACACACACACACACACACACAGACTGCTGAGTCCATACACACACATACAGACTGCTGAGTCCATACACAGACACAGACTGCTGAGTCCATACACACACTGCTGAGTCCATACACAGACACAGACTGCTGAGTCCATACACACACTGCTGAGTCCATACACACACACACTGGGAGTCCATACACACACACACACACTGCTGAGTCCATACACATACACACACACACACACACACACTGCTGAGTCCATACACATACACACACACACACACACACACACTGCTGAGTCCATACACACACACAGTCTGCTGAGTCCATACACACACACAGTCTGCTGAGTCCATACACACAGACATACAGACTGCTGAGTCCATACACACACTGCTGAGTCCACACACACATACAAACTGGTGAGTCCATACAAACAAACATACAGTCTGCCGAGTCCATACAAACAAACATACAGTCTGCCGAGTCCATACACAAACACACACAGACTGCTGAGTCCATACACACACACACACACTGCTGAGTCCATAAACACACACACTGCTGAGTCCATACACACACACTGCTGAGTCCATAAACACACACACTGCTGAGTCCATACACACACACTGCTGAGTCCATACACACACACACTGCTGAGTCCATACACACACACACTGCTGAGTCCATACACACACAGACTGCTGAGTCCATACACACACACAGACTGCTGATTCCATACACACACTGCTGAGTCCACACACACAAACTGCTGAGTCCATATACACACACACAGACTGCTGAGTCCATATACACACACAGACTGCTGAGTCCATACACACATTGTGACGAAACCAATCTCGCCACATTGTATTGGAGGAGCCTGGTTGCCCGCCTGCTGCCTCTGGACTATGGACCGGCAGCTAAAGGGTTAATTTTACTGTGCAGAAGGATTTATTTCTCCCTTTCTGCACAGCGGTAGATTTCGGTAGATTCCATCTACCGAACAAACAGCCGTTCACCAACATCCCCAGAGCCGTGGGAAGCCGGACGGCGTTGTTAATTGGCCACCCAGAAGCTGGAGTGTGCTGCCAATTTACCTCCCTGAAGCTGCGGTTAATTGCCTGTTAACTGTGTGGCCGCTGTTACACTTAGCGGCCGCTAGGTGGCGCTGGTCTGGAGCTCCCCGGGCAGCCAGCACTTTTCTGCCCGGCTTTCATGCACCAAAATCGGACACTTTTACGTGCAGGCACCGCTGAACCTCCAGCCCCTGGTTCTAATTCGTATGGATTTGGTGAATGCAGGGAAATTCGGTAGTTTGTTTTATGTGAACTGTAGTAACCCAGATAGCCTGCCATGGAGCCTGTTCGTATAATTAAAGGCTTTGGCTCCATGGCAATTAAAATGTATTTGTGTGATCTGGGTGCCATTCACCTAATAATGTGCACCCAGACCTGAGCTATCTGGGGATATGTTACATGTCTGTGTTTTGTGTATAAAATGTGTCTGTATGTATTTTAAAGTGATAGTCTGTTTCTGTGTCACCATGTGCATAATGGAGTCTGGCCTTTGTCTTAGGAGATAATTGAATTACTTCATTAATTATCTCCAGGGCAGGGAGGAGGAAACCAAGATGCATGGTGGGAAAGTATTGTGGCTGTGTGTACGAAAATGATACATGTCTGTCTGCTGTTTCAGTCTTCCATCTGGTCCCCTAGGGGAGTGTCCACCAGGTGGGAGACCTGCATAAATACAGGGACAGGTAGCCCTGAATAAACAGACCACTGCTTGACCCTCAACACAGAGCCTTGTCTCGTTCTTGGGGGGGATTCACTGTATGCTGTTGGAGATTGATTGCTAAGGAGTGTAAGCTGATGTTTGCTTTTCCTATTCGTCTGCTAGCAGCTATTTGTGAGGTTCCAGCTTGGAGTGCTATCTTACTCCCTGGTATGCAGTTCGGGAGTTTGATGCATTCACCTCTATCCAATTCATGAGTTTTGATGTTCTGCAGTAGCTGTGCCTTTCTGTTAAAAGGGGATTATCGCCTAAACGGATTTTATTCCCTTTTATGCTGAAACGGTCCGTAACACACATACAGACTGCTAAGTCCATACACACACACACACACAGACTGCTGAGTCCATACACACACACACAGGCTGCTGAGTCCACACACACACACACACTGCTGAGTCCATACACACACACTGCTGAGTCCATACACACACACTGCTGAGTCCATACACACACACTACTGAGTCCATACACACACAGACTGCTGAGTCCATACACACACACACATACAGATTGCTGAATCCAAACACACACACAGACTGCTGAGTCCATACACACACAGACTGCTGAGTCCATACACACACAGACTGCTGAGTCCATACACACACAGACTGCTGAGTCCATACACACACACTGCTGAGTCCATACACACACACTGCTGAGTCCATACACACACAGACTGCTGAGTCCATACACACACAGACTGCTGAGTCCATACACACACACAGACTGCTGAGTCCATACACACAGACTGCCGAGTCCATACACACACACATACAGACTGCTGACTCCATACACACACAGACTGCTGAGTCCATACACACACATACAGACTGCTGAGTCCATACACACACAGACTGCTGAGTCCATACACACACAGACTGCTGAGTCCATACACACACAGACTGCTTAGTCCATACACACACACACTGCTGAGTCCAAACACACACACTGCTGAGTCCATACACACACACTGCTGAGTCCATACACACACACTGCTGAGTCCATACACACACACTGCTGAGTCCACACACACACAGACTGCTGAGTCCATACACACACAGACTGCTGAGTCCATACACACACACATACAGACTGCTGAGTCCATACACACACTGCTGAGTCCATACACACAGACTGCCAAGTCCATACACACACACAGACTGCTGAGTCCATACACACACATACAGACTGCTGAGTAAATACACAGACACAGACTGCTGAGTCCATACACACACTGCTGAGTCCATACACACACAGATTGCTGAGTCCATACACACACAGACTGCTGAGTCCATACACATCCAGACTGCTGAGTCCAAACACACACACTGCTGAGTCCATACACACACTGCTGAGTCCATACACACACACTGCTGAGTCCATACATACACACACATACAGACTGCTGAGTCCATACACACACAGACTGCTGAGTCCATACACACACACACACATACAGACTGCTGCATCCATACACACATACAGACTGCTAAGTCCATACACACAAACACACAGACTTCTGAGTCCATACACACACACAGGCTGCTGAGTCCACACACACACACACACACACACACAGAGACTGCTGAGTCCATACACACACACATGCTGCTGAGTCCACACACACACACACACACACAGACTGCTGAGTCCATACACACACATACAGACTGCTGAGTCCATACACAGACACAGACTGCTGAGTCCATACACACACTGCTGAGTCCATACACAGACACAGACTGCTGAGTCCATACACACACTGCTGAGTCCATACACACACACACTGGGAGTCCATACACACACACACACACTGCTGAGTCCATACACATACACACACACACACACACACACTGCTGAGTCCATACACATACACACACACACACACACACACACTGCTGAGTCCATACACACACACAGTCTGCTGAGTCCATACACACACACAGTCTGCTGAGTCCATACACACAGACATACAGACTGCTGAGTCCATACACACACTGCTGAGTCCACACACACATACAAACTGGTGAGTCCATACAAACAAACATACAGTCTGCCGAGTCCATACAAACAAACATACAGTCTGCCGAGTCCATACACAAACACACACAGACTGCTGAGTCCATACACACACACTGCTGAGTCCATACACACACACTGCTGAGTCCATAAACACACACACTGCTGAGTCCATACACACACACTGCTGAGTCCATACACACACACACACACACTGCTGAGTCCATACACACACACACTGCTGAGTCCATACACACACACACACACACACACACACACTGCTGAGTCTATACACACACACACAGACTGCTGAGTCCATACACACACACAGACTGCTGAGTCCATACACACACACTGCTGAGTCCATACACACACACATACAGACTGCTGAGTCCATACACACAGACTGCTGAGTTCATACACACACACACATACAGACTGCTGAGTCCATACACACATACAGACTGCTAAGTCCATACACACACACACACAGACTGCTGAGTCCACACACACACACACACACACACACACACACACACACACACACACAGACTGCTGAGTCCATACACACACACATACAGACTGCTGAGTCCATACACAGACACAGACTGCTGAGTCCATACACACACACACACACACACACACACACACACACACACTGCTGAGTCCATACACACACACACACACATTGCTGAGTCCATACACACACACACACACACACACACACACACACACACACAGACTGCTGAGTCCATACACACAGACATACAGACTACTGAGTCCATACACACACTGCTGAGTCCACACACACATACAAACTGGTGAGTCCATACAAACAAACATACAGTCTGCTGAGTCCATACAAACAAACATACAGTCTGCCGAGTCCATACACAAACACACACAGACTGCTGAGTCCATACACACACACACTGCTGAGTCCACACACACACTGCTGAGTCCATACACACACACAGACTGCTGAGTCCATACACACACACTGCTGAGTCCATACACACACACTGCTGAGTCCATACAAACACACATACAGACTGCTGAATCCAAACACACACAGACTGCTGAGTCCATACACACACACTGCTGAGTCCATACACAGACTGCTGAGTCCATACACACACAGACTGCTGAGTCCATACACACACAGACTGCTGAGTCCATACAAACACAGACTGCTGAGTCCATACACACAGACTGCTGAGTCCATACACACACTGCTGAGTCCACACACACAGACTGCTGGGTCCATATACACACACACAGACTGCTGAGTCCATATACACACACACACACACACATACACACAGACTGCTGAGTCCATACACACACTGCTGAGTCCACACACACAGACTGCTGGGTCCATATACACACACACAGACTGCTGAGTCCATATACACACACACACACACACATACACACAGACTGCTAAGTCCATACACACACACTGCTGAGTCCATACACACACACTGCTGAGTCCACACACACACTGCTGAGTCCACACACACACACACTGCTGAGTCCACACACACACACACACAGACTGCTGAGTCCACACACACACACACTGCTGAGTCCATACAAACAAACATACAGTCTGCCGAGTCCATACAAACAAACACAGTCTGCCAAGTCCATACACACACACACACTGCTGAGTCCAAACACACACACACTGCTGAGTTCATACACACACACAGACTGCTGAGTCCATACACACACACACTGCTGAGTCCATACATACACACTGCTGAGTCTATACACACACACTGCTGAGTCCATACACACACACACTGCTGAGTCCATACACACACAGACTGCTGAGTCCATACACACATACAGACTGCTGAATCCAAACATACACACACAGACTGCTGAGTCCATACACACACACACACACACAGACTGCTGAGTCCATACACACACACACACACACAGGCTGCTGAGTCCATACACACACACACACACATACAGACTGCTGAGTCCATACATACATACAGACTGCTAAGTCCATACACACACACACCCACACAGACTGCTGAGACCATACACACACACAGGCTGCTGAGTCCACACACACACACACACACACACACACACACACAGACTGCTGAGACCATACACACACACACAGGCTGCTGAGTCCACACACACACACACACACACACACACACACAGACTGCTGAGTCCATACACAAACACACACAGACTGCTGAGTCCATACACACACACAGGCTGCTGAGTCTGTACACAAACACAAACAGACTGCTAAGTCCATACACACACACACAGACTGCTGAGTCCATACACACACACAGGCTGCTGAGTCCACACACACACACACAGACTGCTGAGTCCATACACACACACACACATACAGACTGCTGAGTCCATACATACATACAGACTGCTAAGTCCATACACACACACACACACCCACACAGACTGCTGAGACCATACACACACACAGGCTGCTGAGTCCACACACACACACAGGCTGCTGAGTCCATACACACACACACACATACAGACTGCTGAGTCCATACATACATACAGACTGCTAAGTCCATACACACACACACCCACACAGACTGCTGAGACCATACACACACACAGGCTGCTGAGTCCACACACACACACAGACTGCTGAGACCATACACACACACACAGGCTGCTGAGTCCACACACACACACACACACACAGACTGCTGAGTCCATACACAAACACACACAGACTGCTGAGTCCATACACACACACAGGCTGCTGAGTCCATACACACACAGACTGCTGAGTCCATACACACACATACAGACTGCTGAGTAAATATACAGACACAGACTGCTGAGTCCATACACACACTGCTGAGTCCATACACACACAGATTGCTGAGTCCATACACACACAGACTGCTGAGTCCATACACATCCAGACTGCTGAGTCCAAACACACACACTGCTGAGTCCATACACACACTGCTGAGTCCATACACACACACTGCTGAGTCCATACATACACACACATACAGACTGCTGAGTCCATACACACACAGACTGCTGAGTCCATACACACACACACACATACAGACTGCTGCATCCATACACACATACAGACTGCTAAGTCCATACACACAAACACACAGACTTCTGAGTCCATACACACACACAGGCTGCTGAGTCCACACACACACACACACACACACACACAGAGACTGCTGAGTCCATACACACACACATGCTGCTGAGTCCACACACACACACACACAGACTGCTGAGTCCATACACACACATACAGACTGCTGAGTCCATACACAGACACAGACTGCTGAGTCCATACACACACTGCTGAGTCCATACACACACACACTGGGAGTCCATACACACACACACACTGCTGAGTCCATACACATACACACACACACACACACTGCTGAGTCCATACACATACACACACACACACACACACACACTGCTGAGTCCATACATACACACAGTCTGCTGAGTCCATACACACATACAGACTGCTGAGTCCATACACACAGACATACAGACTGCTGAGTCCATACACACACTGCTGAGTCCACACACACATACAAACTGGTGAGTCCATACAAACAAACATACAGTCTGCCGAGTCCATACAAACAAACATACAGTCTGCCGAGTCCATACACAAACACACACAGACTGCTGAGTCCATACACACACACTGCTGAGTCCATACACACACACTGCTGAGTCCATAAACACACACACTGCTGAGTCCATACACACACACTGCTGAGTCCATACACACACACACACACACTGCTGAGTCCATACACACACACACTGCTGAGTCCATACACACACACACACACACACACACACACTGCTGAGTCCATACACACACACACACAGACTGCTAAGTCCATACACACACACAGACTGCTGAGTCCATACACACATACAGACTGCTGACTCCATACACACAGACATACAGACTGCTGAGTCAATACACACACTGCTGAGTCCACACACACATACAAACTGGTGAGTCCATACAAACAAACATACAGTCTGCCGAGTCCATACAGACAAACATACAGTCTGCCGAGTCCATACACAAACACACACAGACTGCTGAGTCCATACACACACACACACACTGCTGAGTCCATAAACACACACACTGCTGAGTCCATACACACACACTGCTGAGTCCATAAACACACACACTGCTGAGTCCATACACACACACTGCTGAGTCCATACACACACACACTGCTGAGTCCATACACACACACACTGCTGAGTCCATACACACACAGACTGCTGAGTCCATACACACACACAGACTGCTGATTCCATACACACACTGCTGAGTCCACACACACAAACTGCTGAGTCCATATACACACACACAGACTGCTGAGTCCATATACACACACAGACTGCTGAGTCCATACACACATTGTGACGAAACCAATCTCGCCACATTGTATTGGAGGAGCCTGGTTGCCCGCCTGCTGCCTCTGGACTATGGACCGGCAGCTAAAGGGTTAATTTTACTGTGCAGAAGGATTTATTTCTCCCTTTCTGCACAGCGGTAGATTTCGGTAGATTCCATCTACCGAACAAACAGCCGTTCACCAACATCCCCAGAGCCGTGGGAAGCCGGACGGCGTTGTTAATTGGCCACCCAGAAGCTGGAGTGTGCTGCCAATTTACCTCCCTGAAGCTGCGGTTAATTGCCTGTTAACTGTGTGGCCGCTGTTACACTTAGCGGCCGCTAGGTGGCGCTGGTCTGGAGCTCCCCGGGCAGCCAGCACTTTTCTGCCCGGCTTTCATGCACCAAAATCGGACACTTTTACGTGCAGGCACCGCTGAACCTCCAGCCCCTGGTTCTAATTCGTATGGATTTGGTGAATGCAGGGAAATTCGGTAGTTTGTTTTATGTGAACTGTAGTAACCCAGATAGCCTGCCATGGAGCCTGTTCGTATAATTAAAGGCTTTGGCTCCATGGCAATTAAAATGTATTTGTGTGATCTGGGTGCCATTCACCTAATAATGTGCACCCAGACCTGAGCTATCTGGGGATATGTTACATGTCTGTGTTTTGTGTATAAAATGTGTCTGTATGTATTTTAAAGTGATAGTCTGTTTCTGTGTCACCATGTGCATAATGGAGTCTGGCCTTTGTCTTAGGAGATAATTGAATTACTTCATTAATTATCTCCAGGGCAGGGAGGAGGAAACCAAGATGCATGGTGGGAAAGTATTGTGGCTGTGTGTACGAAAATGATACATGTCTGTCTGCTGTTTCAGTCTTCCATCTGGTCCCCTAGGGGAGTGTCCACCAGGTGGGAGACCTGCATAAATACAGGGACAGGTAGCCCTGAATAAACAGACCACTGCTTGACCCTCAACACAGAGCCTTGTCTCGTTCTTGGGGGGGATTCACTGTATGCTGTTGGAGATTGATTGCTAAGGAGTGTAAGCTGATGTTTGCTTTTCCTATTCGTCTGCTAGCAGCTATTTGTGAGGTTCCAGCTTGGAGTGCTATCTTACTCCCTGGTATGCAGTTCGGGAGTTTGATGCATTCACCTCTATCCAATTCATGAGTTTTGATGTTCTGCAGTAGCTGTGCCTTTCTGTAAAAAGGGGATTATCGCCTAAACGGATTTTATTCCCTTTTATGCTGAAACGGTCCGTAACACACATACAGACTGCTAAGTCCATACACACACACACACACACAGACTGCTGAGTCCATACACACACACACAGGCTGCTGAGTCCACACACACACACACACTGCTGAGTCCATACACACACACTGCTGAGTCCATACACACACACTGCTGAGTCCATACACACACACTACTGAGTCCATACACACACAGACTGCTGAGTCCATACACACACACACATACAGACTGCTGAATCCAAACACACACACAGACTGCTGAGTCCATACACACACAGACTGCTGAGTCCATACACACACAGACTGCTGAGTCCATACACACACAGACTGCTGAGTCCATACACACACAGACTGCTGAGTCCATACACACACAGACTGCTGAGTCCATACACACACACTGCTGAGTCCATACACACACACTGCTGAGTCCATACACACACAGACTGCTGAGTCCATACACACACAGACTGCTGAGTCCATACACACACACAGACTGCTGAGTCCATACACACAGACTGCCGAGTCCATACACACACACATACAGACTGCTGACTCCATACACACACAGACTGCTGAGTCCATACACACACATACAGACTGCTGAGTCCATACACACACATACAGACTGCTGAGTCCATACACACACAGACTGCTGAGTCCATACACACACAGACTGCTGAGTCCATACACACACAGACTGCTTAGTCCATACACACACACACTGCTGAGTCCAAACACACACACTGCTGAGTCCATACACACACACTGCTGAGTCCACACACACACAGACTGCTGAGTCCATACACACACAGACTGCTGAGTCCATACACACACACACATACAGACTGCTGAATCCAAACACACACACAGACTGCTGAGTCCATACACACACAGACTGCTGAGTCCATACACACACAGACTGCTGAGTCCATACACACACAGACTGCTGAGTCCATACACACACAGACTGCTGAGTCCATACACACACAGACTGCTGAGTCCATACACACACAGACTGCTGAGTCCATACACACACACTGCTGAGTCCATACACACACACTGCTGAGTCCATACACACACAGACTGCTGAGTCCATACACACACAGACTGCTGAGTCCATACACACACACAGACTGCTGAGTCCATACACACAGACTGCCGAGTCCATACACACACACACATACAGACTGCTGACTCCATACACACACAGACTGCTGAGTCCATACACACACATACAGACTGCTGAGTCCATACACACACAGACTGCTGAGTCCATACACACACAGACTGCTGAGTCCATACACACACAGACTGCTTAGTCCATACACACACACACTGCTGAGTCCAAACACACACACTGCTGAGTCCATACACACAGACTGCTGAGTCCACACACACACAGACTGCTGAGTCCATACACACACAGACTGCTGAGTCCATACACACACACATACAGACTGCTGAGTCCATACACACACTGCTGAGTCCATACACACAGACTGCCAAGTCCATACACACACACAGACTGCTGAGTCCATACACACACACACACACTGCTGAGTCCATACACACACACTGCTGAGTCCATACACACACACACATACAGACTGCTGAGTCCATACACACACAGACTGCTGAGTCCATACACACACACATACAGACTGCTGAGTCCATACACATACAGACTGCTGAATCCATACACACACAGACTGCTGAGTCCATACACACACACACATACAGACTGCTGAGTCCATACACACATACAGACTGCTGAGTCCATACACACACACATACAGACTGCTGAGTCCATACACACACACATACAGACTGCTGAGTCCATACACAGACACAGACTGCTGAGTCCATACACACACTGCTGAGTCAATACACACACAGACTGCTGAGTCCATACACACACAGACTGCTGATTCCATACACACACACTGCTGAGTCTATACACACACAGACTGCTGAGTCCATACACACACAGACTGCTGAGTCCATACACACACAAACTGCCGAGTCCATACACACACACAGACTGCTGAGTCCATACACACACAGACTGCTGAGTCCATACACACACACACACAGACTGTTGAATCCATACACACAGACTGCAGAGTCCATACACACACACATACAGACTGCTGAGTCCATACATACATACAGACTGCTAAGTCCATACACACACACACACACAGACTGCTGAGTCCATACACACACACAGGCTGCTGAGTACACACACACACACACAGACTGCTGAGTCCATACACACACACATACAGACGGCTGAGTCCATACACAGACACAGACTGCTGAGTCCACACACACACACACTGCTGAGTCCATACACACACACACACACTGCTGAGTCCATACACACACACACACCCACAAACACACACTGCTGAGTCCATACACACACACAGACTGCTGAGTCCATACACACACACACACAGACTGCTGAGTCCACACACACACACACACACTGCTGAGTCCATACACACACTGCTGAGTCCATACACACACACACATACAGACTGCTGAATCCAAACACACATACAGACTGCTGAGTCCATGCACACACAGACTGCTGAGTCCATACACACACACACATACAGACTGCTGAGTCCATACACACATACAGACTGCTAAGTCCATACACACACACAAACACACAGACTGCTGGGTCCATACACACACATACAGACGGCTGAGTCCATACACACACATACAGACGGCTGAGTCCATACACACACAGACTGCTGAGTCCATACACACACACACACATACAGACTGCTAAGTCCATACACACACACAAACACACAGACTGCTGGGTCCATACACACACACAGACTGCTGAGTCCATACACACACATACAGACGGCTGAGTCCATACACACACAGACTGCTGAGTCCATACACACACACACATACAGACTGCTGAGTCCATACACACATACAGACTGCAAAGTCCATACACACACACACACACACACAGACAGCTGAGTCCATACACACACACAGGCTGCTGAGTCCACACACTCAGACTGCTGAGTCCATAAACACACAGACTGCTGAGTCCATAAACACACACATACAGACTGCTGAGTCCATACACAGACACAGGCTGCTGAGTCCATAAACACACACTGCTGAGTCCATACACACACACACACACACACACACACTGCTGAGTCCATACACACACACACACACACACACTGCTGAGTCCACACACACACACACACACTGCTGAGTCTACACACACACACACACACACACACACACACACACTGCTGAGTCCATACACACACACACACACAGACTGCTGAGTCTATACACACACACAGACTGCTGAGTCCATACACACAGACATACAGACTGCTGAGTCCATACACAGACACAGACTGCTGAGTCCATACACACACACTGCTGAGTCCATACACACACACACACACTGCTGAGTCCATACACACCCCCACACCCCCACACACACACTGCTGAGTCCATGCACACACACACACTGCTGAGTCCATACACACACACACACACTGCTGAGTCCATACACACACACACACTGCTGAGTCCATACACACACACACACTGCTGAGTCCATACACACACACACACTGCTGAGTCCATACACACACACACACACACACACACACACACACACTGCTGAGTCCATACATACACACACACAGACTGCTGAGTCCATACACACACACAGACTGCTGAGTCCATACACACACACATACAGACTGCTGAGTCCATACACAGACACAGACTGCTGAGTCCATACACACACACATACAGACTGCTGAGTCCATACACAGACACAGACTGCTGAGTCCATACACACACACTGCTGAGTCTATACACACACAGACTGCTGAGTCCATACACACACAGACTGCTGAGTCCATACACACACAAACTGCCGAGTCCATACACACACACAGACTGCTGAGTCCATACACACACACTGCTGAGTCCATACACACACACAGACTGCTGAGTCCATACACACACAGACTGCTGAGTCCATACACACACACACACACAGACTGCTGAATCCATACACACAGACTGCTGAGTCCATACACACACACATACAGACTGCTGAGTCCATACATACATACAGACTGCTAAGTCCATACACACACACACACAGACTGCTGAGTCCATACACACACACAGGCTGCTGAGTACACACACACACACACAGACTGCTGAGTCCATACACACACACATACAGACGGCTGAGTCCATACACAGACACAGACTGCTGAGTCCACACACACACACTGCTGAGTCCATACACACACACACACTGCTGAGTCCATACACACACACACACACCCACAAACACACACTGCTGAGTCCATACACACACACAGACTGCTGAGTCCATACACACACACACACAGACTGCTGAGTCCACACACACACACACACACACACACACTGCTGAGTCCATACACACACTGCTGAGTCCATACACACACACACATACAGACTGCTGAATCCAAACACACATACAGACTGCTGAGTCCATGCACACACAGACTGCTGAGTCCATACACACACACATACAGACTGCTGAGTCCATACACACACAGACTGCTGAGTCCATACACACACACACATACAGACTGCTGAGTCCATACACACATACAGACTGCTAAGTCCATACACACACACAAACACACAGACTGCTGGGTCCATACACACACATACAGACGGCTGAGTCCATACACACACATACAGACGGCTGAGTCCATACACACACAGACTGCTGAGTCCATACACACACACACACATACAGACTGCTGAGTCCATACACACATACAGACTGCTAAGTCCATACACACACACACACACACACAGACAGCTGAGTCCATACACACACACATACAGACTGCTGAGTCCATAAACACACAGACTGCTGAGTCCATAAACACACACATACAGACTGCTGAGTCCATACACAGACACAGGCTGCTGAGTCCATAAACACACACTGCTGAGTCCATACACACACACACACACACACACACACACACACTGCTGAGTCCATACACACACACACACACACACACTGCTGAGTCCACACACACACACACACACTGCTGAGTCTACACACACACACACACACACACACACACTGCTGAGTCCATACACACACACACACACAGACTGCTGAGTCTATACACACACACAGACTGCTGAGTCCATACACACAGACATACAGACTGCTGAGTCCATACACAGACACAGACTGCTGAGTCCATACACACACACTGCTGAGTCCATACACACACACACACACACACTGCTGAGTCCATACACACCCCCACACCCCCACACACACACTGCTGAGTCCATGCACACACACACACTGCTGAGTCCATACACACACACACACACTGCTGAGTCCATA